>NC_041383.1:131985320-132013409 GCF_002162155.2 Triticum dicoccoides | reverse complement strand
GCAAGGTAATCCCCATCTCTCTCTGTTTTTTTCTTTAATTTTCTTTACATGAACTGTTGCCATGTTTCGCTTGATATGGATGTTTGCTTGTGTATATAGAAGAAGAAATTGATGCAGTTGTTTGCTTGTGGTGTTTATGAATTGACGCCATCTCTGTGTATATTTAGATGCAATTGCTGATGAGTGGCATGTTGTTTATGCATATGAATCGATTCATGTCGTCGTACGTGCTTGTGTATGTGAGTGAGATGTTGAACAGCATGCATCTGTTTACACGAATGTTTGCATCTGTTTACACAGCCCAACCGAACACCCTCTTAATCTTGAACGCCTCCGCGCCGCAGCACGGTAGGAAGCGAGGATCCGCCACTGTTCTCTCCGGCCACGCTCGCAGCAGCCAAGACGCCCGCAGCACCACCCGCGGCCATGAGTATCTCAGGCGAGGTCCCCGACGAAGGCTCTGACGGCGAGGAGGTCTTCATCGACGAGCAGGACATCATCCAGGAGATACACCTCGACGAGGAAGGTCAGTACTTCTCCTCATCCTGCCTAGCGGCTAGCAGGCTCTTCCTCCCTTTTGCTTGCTCTGTGCTTACTGCTGTCCTTGTTCAGATCTCCCCGACCATGATGATGATGACGATGACGATGAGGAAGACCAAGAGATGGGTATGTGGCAGCTGATAGTAGCGTTTCTGTCTACTGTTGAACTTGCTAGGACTGGTTATGTTCAGGGCATGCTAGCTCAATTTTTAATCTTCGCTCATGGGTCATGGGGAATTGTTTTGATCCTCCACAAAACAATGATATTAATTAGACTATTTCCCTGCTACTTCTGGCCTAGAAAATTATACACTATACCAAACTTCACCCACCGTAGTACCTTATTCAGGATTCACCTGGTTTAGTATTGTCATACCGTTCACAAGGCTAACATATTTCGATTGCGTTTGTTCTTACTGGAATAAGATAATGTCTTTTAACAATGATGAATGGATATATCCTTTACACCGTATCTTTTTGTAAGTGAGCTCAGCCATGACTCTTCTTCCAGGAGTACCTCACATTTTCATTTTGATAAACGTGGTGCTATGCCACTAGTTATTTGCTTACTTTACATTCAGCGCACTCCGTATAATCTGAAATACTTGCACTGTGAGATTTAAATGTGCTAGTAATTCAAGTTCCATTTTGTTCTTTGTTGTTTCAGATGAGGTTGAGGATCATTCAGCTTATGCATTTCATGGGCATACAGGCAAGACCTCATCGAGCAAATTAACTTACTACATCTTGTGATGATTCGTTGTTTTCCACTAATAAGTTAGTTAGATTCACCATGCAGAGTACCCATGCACTGAAAAACAATTCTGGTAATAGTTGGTCTTCATATCTTGTATACAGATGAGGTCTTTGCTGCTGCGTGCAGTCCTATAGATGCATCACTTGTTGTCTCTGGAGGTAAAGATGACAGAGGGTTTCTTTGGAGGATTGGATCTGCACAGGATTTTCAGGAGCTGACTGGTATGGTTAGCTCATCTTCAGTAGTCTAGTGAGATTTCTGTGCTTGATTTTTCTGTGCAAACGTTTCTCAGAACTTTCTCTATGCTTCATCACCTATCACTGCTGTTAAAATGCCTGTTTCTATTTCTGATATCTATAAATACAAAAGTATATTTGATATCTCTTAGCAATCTTTTCATGATCTTTTGGGGCAAAGCTTTATTTTTCTGTTTACTTTGCATCGATATGTACCTTAATGTGTCAGTATATGCCTAGAATTGTCTACCAAGCTTACAATACCTATTGCCGATACAGGACATGGAGACACGGTGTGCACTGTGGCTTTCAGTTCAGATGGGAAATTGGTGGCTTGTGGAAGTATGGATGGACAGATAAATGTATGGAACACAGCTACACGGACACTTCAGGGAACCCTCGAGGGTTCCTCAGGATCAGGCTTTGAGGTGAGATGATCCTGGTCTCTTTCATTTGGCTGACTATATATCCATAGCCGTTTCCATTGTGGTAATCGATGATTAGTTACGCGGTGTAACTATATGTCTTCTGTTTTGTAGTGGCTCAGATGGCATCCACGCGGTAACTTGATAATTGCAGGATCAGAAGACTGTAACGTATGGATGTGGAATGCTGAGCACAATGCCTTTCTCAATACATTTGCTGGTCACAGTAGCACAGTGACATGTGGTGATTTTACCCCTGATGGTACTGAGCAATTTCTTCCAGTGTTATTTATATCATGCATTGTTAATGTTGTTAAGCAGCCTCTGAATAAGGTTTAATATACCACCCAAGTCTGGACTTTATTTGTCCTGTTTCTGGAATGCCTCGGCATGAAAACACACCCTTGTTTGTAACAATCTGTTTTTAGTTATCAATACAGAGCTCCTTCATATCAGTTCAGATTTCAGAGAAACATATGGATCATGGTGTATTTAACATTTCTTCTGCTAAGTTGTGTTCTAAGCTAATTTCTGTTGAACTAGAAGTGATGAAAAAAAAATAGCAAGGGCAAATAACAGAATGGCCTGTATGATGCTTTAACATTTTAGTTCATTTTTACTTGCTTACTTTAGAAGTTCAGATGTCCGATGTAGTATATTCATTTTTAGCTAATTCACGTGTTTCATTATGAAGGTAAGCTTATATGTAGTGGATCTGATGATGCAACATTGAGGATATGGGATCCCAGAAGCGCACAGTGCAGACATGTTGTTCGGGGTAAATAATTTTCTATGTTGTAATTATCAATTTATCATATATTCATATGGTTGATTCTGTATGTTCTCTGTCAACCCTGAACTTTACCATCCAATCCTTTACCTTATTCTAGGTCATGGCTATCATACTCAAGGATTGACATGCTTAGCCATTACTCCGGACTCCCAATCAATTGTTAGTGGCTCGGAGGATAATTCTGTGCACATTGTGAGCATAAACTCAGGCCAGGTGGGTGCATTTTATGGTTCAAGTGTTTCCCTTTCTTTCCATATTCTTTCTCCGTTCAAATAGAAAGAAGGTTGATAAATCTTCTAATGCAAGTTGGCTTACTTGATGCAACTTGTGGTTCTGACTATTGGTTTGTTTTGTATGGTAGATTATGTAAGAATATTTTGATTATTGATTACCTTGTTTTGGTTGTAGCAATTCTGTAGGGTTTTTGTTCCTAAGATAAACTCCTGGTTTTGTTTTCTTAGGAAATTTACTTGTACCCTGTTGGTAGTTCTTGAACTTTTAGAAACATGTGCTGGTGGATCTTTGTGTAAGAAGTGTCGCTTGTTCTGCAGGTTGTTGGTTCATTAGTTGGCCACACCAATTCCATCGAGTGCATTGGCATCTCATCGAGGTACTGTTTGGTGATATGTTCTTGGATCGTTGGAGTCTGTATGGTAAATCTGTTGCACAATGCACATTGCCTTGCTATTGACCTAAGCTAGCTGGTGCCCCTGTTATCTGCAGGTACAACTGGGTGGCTACAGGGAGCATTGATAGAACTCTCATTATCTGGGACCTTGCTCGTCAGGCAATTCGATCTACTTGTGAGCATGATGTGAGTGTAGAAATCAATCTACATTTTTTGTTTGTATAAATATTTCTATGTTGCTGTGAACTTACCATTGTTGGTGGTGTCTGACAAGCAGGAAGGTGTGACATGCCTGGCATGGCTGGGTTCGTCGAGGTATGTAGCGTCGGGGTGCATCGATGGCATGGTGCGCATCTGGGACAGCCTCTCTGGGGACTTGGCTCGCACGTTCAGCGGGCACAGGGACGTCGTGCAGTCACTGGCCGTCTCTGCCGACGGCAACTCCATAGTCTCGGTCTCCACGGATAAATCTGCCCGTGTCTTTGACATCTCTATGTTCAAGTGAGAAAAAAGCATACTAGCAACAGCTTGATTGATTTGGTTGGTCAGTCAGGAATGCGGTTTATTTAGCTTGTATGGTCAGGAATTATACTTACAGGCTTGCAGCCATCATGGGGGCACTCAAACTTTGGACTTGTTCTTTACATGTAGTCGGTGGCGCAAGTGGTACAAGAGTCACAAGACCCTCCTAAGTTGAGGGTAGTCGGTTGTGTACAAGCACTTCATTTATCTAACGTTGGGGTTTTGCTTGACATTCTGCTGCATTTCCTCCTTACTGCTGCTACCGATGGAAGGAAGCAACTTGTGCTTGTTGGTACTGCTGAACTGGCAATGGGCTTGCTGCTGGTTATATGTTGCGCCCATACTTCGTGCTGGATTAAGTTGTTTATTCTCCATGGTTGATTATGTTAATTCCGTTTAAATATTAGCTTAAATATCAACCTAATTGCTTGAAAGCGCAACCTACATTGGCTTAAACTAGCAAAAGGGCCCGTGCGTTGCAACGGGGTAATAAAATTGCAACGTTCAAATCAATCCATCCATTTGGTCAAAAAAAGAACATAAATATCTAAGTGAATATATAAAAAATATATTAAATCAAATCAAATGAAATCGGTGGCTGGGAGCACTTAAGAAATAGTCGTGCTAATATTACACATATAGTAATTGACTACCCACAAGCTTAGAGGCCACAATTTATTCTAAAAGCCTTAGTTTAATTTAGCGATTGAAACATGCATTATCCAATGTGTCAATACAAACATTGCTTATATTGCAAGAAACTACTGTGTATTACTTTTAAAATCCAGTAGCTTACTCAATCAAATGTTTGGCACTACTTTCCATCAGTTTTCATTAATCAAACAGTATAGCGTACAAACCCGGCATCAAAAAATAATTCAAATCTCAAGAAAATCAGCTTCACTCTTTCGGTCTTATACAGACTTCCGAGTAATAGAAGTACACAGTGACACTAATATTATTATATCAGCCAAGGTTTCAAGATTAGACAAAAAAAAGCACCTTGAGTTACTGAAGGCACAAATTATTAGTTTTGGGAATCCTTGGATCGAGAATTATATTTGTGGCCCATTGATCATGTGGATGGAATAAGATGGACATGACACACACTGAAGTAATTCTCAGGTAAATTTCGGGTAAAAAATAACTCTTAATCTTCATATAAATTAGATAGAAGGAAATATCATGAAGATGTATGCAGAATTGCAGACATATGTTCTCACTTAGCAAAATAAGCAATGAAATTCAGAGTCAACATTGGTGTCAGCCCAAATTGTTTTTTTCAAAACGAAGGCAAAATATTTGCCTCATTGATTAATTAAGAAGAAGAGAATTGCCCAGTTAATTTTCGGAAAACCGGGCGAAAACCGATACAAAGAACCCGAAACAGGCTACTCGGGAAGCACGAAACACCATGACCACACAGACAACCCGTCACATGCTCCTAACACACAACAATCGTACCTCACCACACTTGCACAACTCAACAGAACCCTGACAAGAACACCAACAACAATGACTTGGACAATCACATCGACAACACAAGAAACTGAGCATCATCCATCAAGAAACCGCAGACGCCTTCCCATTAGCGCACACACCGGCCACATCAATATCCTCAACCACATGCACCTCCGACCCGAAGGACTCAGAAGACGCCTCTGGATGCTCACATGACAGACATGAATCATCTCCCTCACACAAGGTCACTAGTGAGTCCACCTTCATGTGCTTCACTGACAAAAGCGAAGCAGAGCTCATACATAGCTCCCTAATCTCGGGCATGATTTGCAGCACTGGAGCCACGAGCATGGCGATGGACTCGTCTTGAGAGGTACATAACACAGGGGGCGAGGCAGACATCGACGACGAAATGTCCCCAACACGGCGGGAGAAACAACCATATAACTTTGCCTCCGTGTCCTCCTCGGAGCAAACACCAACTGCAATAGGAGGATGTGACGTCATAGCAGTTCGCAGCATAGCCGACATAAGGGAGAGTCTACTCAGAGCAACCTCCGCCCGCTCCAAAAAGCTCCCAACCCGCACCAAGCAGCCTTGCAGCAGCGCAATCTGATCAGCTAGAGCGGACTGCAGCACCACTTCAGATGAGGTTGTCGAGTCCGCCGTAGCAGATACAATAGATGCCCAGGACCCACGGCGAAGCGCCTTGGAGGGGGGCGTGAATTTCATTGGACCCTTGCGTAAAGCTGATGTAGGACCATGCATGGTGTTGACGCTGGCCACGGGCGGCGTGGCAAGGCATGCCAGCGAGCTTAGAGGACGCCAGAGATTGCGACATCCGTGCGCACGATGACCATTCTCCAAACAACATGAGCACCGCAACGGATCTCTGCAATGAGCCGCACGATGCCCATGAGCAAAGCATCTGTAGCATCTACCGTGAAGCCAAACAGGAATGGGACGAGGAGCTATTGTCGTGGATGACAGCGGCAATGGCAGCCGATGCGGGCTGCGCCGCGGCAGCACCTCCTGCCAACCCCCACCCATGTCCACCTCATGACCCACACACATCTCGCCGGAGTCGACGGCCTTGGCAACAGCCGGCGGCGTTTGAGGGGCCAGCTCCTCTTCGTCTTTGTCTTCATCGTCATTGTCAGCGGCAGAGGCCCACAAAACACATCTTCGTGCACTGGTCAGCAAATCCTCAATGCCAACGATGATGCCCTCTGCGTTAGCTGATGGAGACAGGGAGGGCAGCTCCTCTACGCAGTCCATGCTGTCGCCATTGGCCGGGGCAACAAGAGTCGGCAACAGCAGGCCCGTGGCGGCATTGGCAAAAAGGGCGGGGGTGGCAGGCGGCGGTGCCGAAGCAGCTGTTGTCGCGGTCTTGGAACGCAGCGAGGCCTTAACACCCCCATCTTCCTTCCTAAATCTGAAACTTGGGGCACCGGCCGCAGTCGAGGGATTGCGCCGGTAGCCGGGACACTGCCTGCAGCCGGGGCATTCGACGCTGGCACCACACGCGCAAGCAGAGGCTGCCCCGACCTGGTCTCCACGGCCGCACCCACATCACCGGCAACCGAGGTCTGACGACCCAGCAGCTGCAGCGACATGGCAGAGAACTCGCAAACATCTGGACTCGGGGAAGCAGAGGAAACCACGGCAGAGCTCAGCCCTCGAAGGACCGACGCTGGCGGCTGGAGGACGGCGGCTGCAGCAGTGGAAGACGGCGCTGGAGCGGCTCCCGCGGCGGAGGTTCGCGAGAGCGGCGTCGCGGTGTTAACGAGGGGACGGGGCAGCGCCGAGGCTGGTGCGGGAGAGGACGCCGCGGGGAGTCCGGATCCGGTCTCAGCAGCAGCAAAGGAGGCCCGAGGCCGGAGATCCGGCCGGCGGCGGCGCGCGCCCAGCCGCCACCTGCGCGGCCGCGAGAGCGCCATCCCCTGTTTTCTGCTCGTAAGAATTTTTTTAATCTATAGAGAAACTGGTCTCATGTTCTAGTATACAGATAAAGTAATTGGTCTCATGTTCTAGTATAGAAAATAAAGTAATCTTCAGAACTGATGTGCCTCCCTTATCCCACGAACTGCATTTGACAAGATAATTAGTAAAAGAATCAAGCAGATTTTTTCTGGTGAAATAAGATGCATTTGCATGCCTAGATGAACCCTGCATGTTTAATTCAATCGTGCATCATGTTTTCTGCTAACCCTGCTACATCCCTTGTCAAAGTTTCAACTTTATTAAAGAGAAGTAGTTTAAACTCTGAAAGAGGACAGGAAGTACCATTGTTTCCACCAAAACATTAATATATGTTAGGCATAATTTCGCATAAAAGAGTGAGAAAAATGGTTTCTTGTTCACTATAAAATATGAGCCTGAAAACCATTAGAGTACCAGGGTCCCCTTAAACATTCTGGTGCTTCTGTTATGCTAACTGTACATGCTTTGTTTCTGTATCAGTACTGTTATTACATCTGTAGCATGTGACATGCTTTCACTATTCTGATGTTGCTCCTATCCTCAAGTTTTTTAGTAAATTTCATTTGTACTAATAAACCCAGCAGTCATAAAAAAACTGGAAGATTGAAAGACATGTATAAAGATGATCTTAAACTTGTTCAAAGTTTTCCTCCTGGCATCATTTTCTCTTAACTCGGTAAAATATGTTTCCAGTTGTACACATATGGTGCCAGCAGTGTGAATACTTTAAGACGGAATGATAAAATCACAAGTGCTGCTACATCTAATCCTACAAAAACAATTCAAGACATGTTTGTATTGAATATGTTAAATGCCAATACCAAGAGCATACCAATTTATCAAGAAGGGTGGTGAATTGTGAGCAGAACACGCTAGAAAGACAAAGCCTTTAAGATGTCCCTTTGAACATGAGATGTGGATCGTTTGTATTTACTGAATAGGTTCTGCTCCTGCCATTTACCTAACAATTTATTCAAGTTCCCCAGTTGCATAAAAAAAAGAAGTAAAGATGTCAGATGTTAAGTTACTCACAGGGAATACAAATCTGCATCTCAAGCTCAAAGGTGCGGCACAGAAGATTTACTACACTCATAGTCACACAAGTTTTACAGAATTCATACAAACAATTGGTCGAATGGCAATCTCATTGAACGAGACATTGTCAGACACAATCATAAGCAGGCACAGAACAAACTCACCTACATCTATTTCTCTGAAACAGCAAAGACATCCAAAATTCCACAACAATTCCACTATATTGCCCAATGCCATGCAGCAGCCACAGCCACTACTTGCCCCAGCACAACCAGCAACAAAAGTAGCACATACATGCCTGGCCAGCTTCGTCTCTGATTGATGCACAGGATGCACCTAGGCTGTGTCCCGGATCACCACCTCCTCGCTCTTCACCTGTGGTCCACGGACGGCCTCAACGCCAAGGATTTCCCGCTGCTCCGCTCCGTCGTGGCCGCGCGCGTGCCCAGCAGGCTGCTTGTGTTCGGACTCTCGCCACAGCTCCTCGCGCTCGCTGCGGTCAACTCTGGGCAGGGCGCTGCCACCGCCTTCGTCGAAGATGCGGACAGCGCGCGGGGTGTGCTCGTTGGGCGTGGCCCCAGAGTCTCGGCGGCCGTCCAGCGGGCAAGGTACCCCGACCCGTCCGGAGGCGTGGGCGGTGCTGCGGCGCGCGAGGTCGAGCCCGGTGTGCCGGCGCCTGACGGGGACGGTGCGCAAGTTGGGCTGCCGGCTGGCGCTGACCTCTTTGCCGCCGGAGGTGCTTGACGTGAGGTGGGATGTGGTCGTCGTCGGCGGGCCGAGCAGGGCAGGTCCCGGGGAGCCGGGGCGGATGGGCGCCATATACACGACGACCGCACTCGCGCCCGCGGGGGGCGAAGCGGTGGACGTGGCGGTGCACGAGATGAACCGGACGACGGGAAGATCTGATGCCACAACCAGTCTTCTCTACCGAGCGGCGCCATGGCTGCCGGCCGACGAGCGCCTCACCGCGGCTGCTGGCCAACAAGGAAAAGGGGAGCACGGGTGCTGGGATGGAGACGCACCTAAAGGGGGGCCTGGGACACCGGAGGCGGAGGAGAGGCCGAGGGGCCGGAGGCGGAGGGGAGAGCCGGACCGCCGACGAGCTCGCCGACGAGAGCCCAGCCGAAGGTATCCCCCTTCGACCTTCTCTGCCACTGGCTGGATAAGATGAACAAAGGAGCGCGGTGGAATTCTAATAAATCCAGGGGTCAATGTGTAAAATCAAATCTTTTTCCAGATACACTTAAATTGGGACCGCGGGTTGATTTCCCAGAAACTGCGGGGTTTTTCTGCAAAACGTGCAACGACGGACAAGCAATCGATGGTTTATTAGTAGGTAAAGATAAAGATATCATACAATAGCAAAGAGCTTCCCTTGGGATACTTGGACAACCGCAGATCAAACATGGCACTTACAGTCCCTAAAAAAACATGACACTTACAGGAACATTACGAGAAGAATAAAAGAGTGGATTCAGTTACAAGCTTTTACCTCCCCTCTTGCAGAATCTCCACTGAAGACTTGCCAGGTACAATGCAGATACTTGTGTTCGATGGAGGACACGACATTATGTACGAATCGAACCCCTCATTCTACATCATTGCTATTGTGCTGTAACTCGCGTATGTTGGGGATAGGTCAGGAATTGACTGGTCACGGTCCAGGTATTGCATGACCTTCCGCATGCTAGGCCTTCCACTGGGCGATGGGTAGGCACATAACAAACCTAATTTGAGAAGAATGGTGGCTTCCTCTGTGTTGAAATTCCCCATTAGACGTGGATCCACCGCATCAAGAATCGAGCCACTGTGATGATGTTCAAGCACCCAGTCGACCAACACTACTTGTGTGATGTCCTTGCTGCTTCCAATTGGCCTACGCCCACAGGCGACCTCTAGGACAAACATGCCAAATGCGAACACGTCGGTTAAGGGTGTTGCCTTTCCTGTGCGTATAAGTTTGGGTGCAAGGTACCCCATGATGCCCACCACATGTGTTGTTGTAGCAACTGTCCCATGATCATATAACCTTGCTAGACCAAAATCACCGAGCCGTCCAATCATCTGGTTGTCCAAAAGCACATTACTAGCCTTTATATCTCGATGGATGATGATTTGCTCCCATTCCTCATGAAGATACAACAAACTTGATGCGACATCTTTGATAATCCGATACCTCTCGGATAAGTGTAGCGTTGGTTTGTTTTTATTGTACAAGTACTTGTCAAGACTACCATTTTCCATGTAGTCATAAACCAAGAGAAGTTCACCCTTTCGCCGGCAGTAGCCTAGTAACTGAGCGAGATTACGGTGGCGGAGACGGCCAATGCTCACCACCTCCGCGATGAACTCCCTTATTCCTTGTTTCGAATCATGTGACACTCTCTTCACCGCAACCTTCAAATTGAACGGAAAAAGCACTCCTCTGTCCACTCTTCCAAATCCTCCCACACCAAGTAAATTCGTACCAGAAAACCCCTCAGTGGCATGAAATAGATCCTTGTACGCGAAACGATGTGGGCCGAACTCGTCCTCCCAATCTTCTCGTACCTCAAAAAATCGACGCCGATGCCACAAGAAGAAGAAGATGATAGCTAGCATTGCATGACAAAAAATGCCGCGGCCAGTGGTAGCGCGACATCCAAGATCTTTGACTGAGGTTTGGGACCCAGGCGTGGTAGGACGGGAAGCGTGGAGAAGTCTAGCAGCGGGGCAGGTCCGTCCAAGCTGAAGCTCCATCCAAGGACATAGTGGTGTGTGCCTACGCCCCAACCTCCGGAAGCTGAAAAGCCAACGTACATCTTGTCCGCCATGACCGTGGAGAGATCAATGACTTCGGAGAGTAGAGGAATCTTGGGCTTTGGTACATGCGCGGGCGCTAATGTCACGTTGAGTCGCCTGGCCTGTGCATCATAGTCTACCCACACCTGCACATGGTTTTGAATTTCAGTTTTAGAAATATTCCAGCCATATCTAAAATCAGTGACTTAGGTTTTCATTTCGGAGAGGACCGAAATTCTCACTTGAATATGATTGAGATCCAACCAAATATATTTTTTCCAAAATGTTAGTACCTCCATTTTTAAATATAAGTCCTTTTAGAAACTTCAATAGGACTACATACGAATGTATATAGACATATTTTAGAGCGTGGATTCACTCATTTTGCTTCATTTCTAGTCCATATTAGAATCTCTAAAAAAAAACTTATATTCCCTCCGTCCCATAATAAGTGTCTTGAACTTAGTACAAATTTATACTAGAGCTAGTATAAAGTTGAGACACTTATTTTGGGACGGAGGGAGTATTTATTTAGGAACGGAGGAACTACTTTGTAAGTAATTTGAATTTATGTGTACCACTATAATTGCTGACATGATGAAATTACAGTGAAAGTGAAAACCATGACCTGCATCGGTTCGCGGCTGTTCAGCGTCAGCTCTTGAAAGGCGCCGTTCTCGTCGCTGTAGTACCCAGCCTGCTTGGCCTGCCGTGAGATGAGGCTGTTGACGTCGATGCCGACGTGGTTGCTGTTGATGTCGCGGAACTCGACGTCCATGATGGTGTCGAGCTCGACTGCCAAGATGGGATCGCTGGCCGTGCCGTTTGTCCCGTTGAGGAGGCCCAGGTACCGCCCGCTCTGGGCAGCTGAGAGGTTCGAGGTCGGCGCGACGACGAACGCATGCCCGTAGCTGGTCAGGCCATCGTATCTGGACCTAATTGCGAACACGAAGGACGCGGAGAAGGACCGCGCCATGGCGGCGCTGTTCGCCGTCGCGGTGGAGCTGTCGAGGAAGCGGAGTGGTGCGGGGTGGAAGGCATGGCCTGTTGTCTGGTACTCCGTCTCCGTGTCGGTGAGCAGCAGGAGGCCGTTGGGCGTGACGGCGGCGACGCCATCCAGCGTGAGGTTCGCGGTGGCGAAGCCTTGGTAGGCGAACCGGCCGTCTTCCGCCGCCAAGGCCACACCTCCGTCGAGGCTCAGAAGCAGCAGCAGACCAAGGGCTAGCATAGGCTGCATGGTACCTTGACACTCTTGTTGACACTGAGAACAAGTGTAGCAAACCACCCAGGCGTGCATTTAGGAGCTTGCGCACGCAGGCGCCACACGCAGGAAGCTACGTACGAGCCACACACACATCTCAAACAAGCAAATATCTCACAAAGGCTCGCACATAGCTCCAAGCTCATACACCAAGCAAGACGCCGGCCGGGCTGGAAACTACACGGAGAATGGACGTGTCCGGCAACTAGCAATTGGAGCCTTGCGGTGAGTAGCGCTGCTTTCACGAGTAGTATCTTTCACAGTAGGTACGAGCGTTAACTTGTCATTCCACGTGGAAGAATGCAGGAAAATAAGGATGTCCATGGACTTCTTGGGAGTTAATTGCACAGAAGTACCACAATTCGGGCATCACATGCAAATTGGTACCACGATTGCTAATTTTTACGTGTCAGTACCAACATTCGTTCAAATTTTTGCAAATTAGACTAAAACGCGTATTTATACGTATTGACAGTGTATCTGACCGTTGGGGCCCGTACGTCAGGTGCCGACGTGGCATATTTTTTGCAAAACCCCTTGGCTTTATATGTAATCACATAAATGCCCATTTTTTTCGCAGGAAAACCGCCATTGAGAGGGACTTTTTTTTTCGTTCGCGAGTTTTTCGCGGACTTGTTCGAAAGTTTCCGGCGAATTGAACAAATAAAAAACCGGAACGAAAAAACGGGCGCGCGCGCGATTCGAACCCGCGACCTGCAGGTCTGCCGCCGGGCGCGCTAGCCACTACGCCACATCGACGCTGTTGACTTGATACAGGCGCAATTTATATTATACTAGCACACACACGCTGGGCCGGCAGCTGGGCCAAGCAAAGCCTGCAATATTATTTTACAAATAATTTAGTAGATGCAAAATGATCATTTTTTAATAGATGCAAAATGATCATTTTTTCTTATTTTTACACAGGCTGTATTAATAGCATTATCTTTGAGAAAAATATTAGTTTGGTAAACATGCAGATTACTACATGTGTTATTTTTTGACAAATAGAAATATGAACCCGAGATTGAAACTTTCATCGTTTTAAAAAATTTCAATATATAGGTGACAAATGGTTTTATAATACAAAAAAAGTTCATCGTATATTTATATAAAATCATTGTATATAAAAAAATGTTCAATGTTTAGTGTTTATTTACAAAAAAATATCGCAGAATAAAAAGTTCACTATAAACTTAAAAAATGTTATGATCATTTTGCATCTATTAATTTTTTTACATAATGCACGGTGAATATTTATTAGAAAAATGATCAATATAAGTTAAAAAATCTTAATATATGTTGAATAATTTTGGTAACATATATTAAGAAAATTGTTCAACATATATTACAAAAATGATAAATTTCATTGAATGAAAAAAGATGAAGAAACGAAAAGAAACCTGGGCAACGAACGAGCCCCAGCAAAACGCAAAACGAAAAAATTATTACAGGCCTCGGTTGGCCCAACCACCGGTCCAGCGTTTTATTGTTTGTATAAAGAGGTACTGCCCGCCTTGAAACAGAGCACACCTTGGCCTGGTGGCTAGCGCTCTCCGCTTGCGTGTTGCTGGTCGCAGGTTCGAAACCTGCTGATGATGTGCATTTTTCCTTTATTTTATTTGTTTATGCTGAACATTTTTTTAAATACGTTGAACAATTTTCTAAAGATATGATGAATATATTTGACATAATGCAAGGTGAATTTCTTGTAATTTATGGTGAACATTTTCTTAGACATGATGGATTTTCGTAAAATATTGCAGGCTTTGCTTGGCCCGGCTGCCGGCCCAGCGTGTGTGTGCTAGTATAATAAAGCTTTCGCCTGTATCAAGCCAGCAGCTTCGCTGTGGCGTAGTGGCTAGCGGGCCCGGCGGCGCGCCTGCAGGTCGCGGGTTCGAATCGCGTGCGCGCCCGTTTTTTCGTTCCGGATATTTATTTGTTCAATTCGCCGGAAACTTTCGGACAAGTCCGCGAAAAACTCGCGAACGAAAAAAAGTCCCTCTCAATGGCGGTTTTTCTGCGAAAAAATGGGCATTTATGTGATTACATATAAAGCCAAGGGGTTTTCTGCAAAAATATGCCACATCGGCACCTGGCGGACGGGCCCCAACGGTCAGATACACTGTCAATACGTATAAATACGCGTTTTAGTCTAATTTGCAAAAATTTGGATGAATGTTGGTACTGACACGCAAAAATTAGCAATCGTGGTACCAATCTGCATGTGATGCCCGAATTGTGGTACTTCTGTGCAATTAACTCACTTCTTGGGCATCTCTGACAGTACTTACTGTCTCATATCTAGTTCATCCAGGACCAGCCATGACAGTGTCTCACGAACTCTTTGATTCCGATCGATTTTTCTTTTGCTAGTTTGGTTGGCGTCACAGTTAATAGTTTGGTACCGCCGTGTGAGTGTGTTTGCTTCAGTGAGCACTTGTAAATTTATCGCTTGCTTCGGGCCGGGGATAGGAGTCATAGGACATTAGGAACATTGCTGATTTGTCTTCCTCTGAACATCCAGTATCCATCATCATATGCACGTTTATATTTGTAAAGAAAATTGTACATGTGGTGCCCGTGCTTTGGGATGAGAACTAAGCTACTCCCTCCGTCTCATAATATCAGAGCGTTTTTGACACTGAGATTGCTACTACATGTGCTGGTGTTGGGTAACGTAGTAATTTAAAAAATTTTCTACGCACACGCAAAATCATGATGATGCATAGCAACGTGAGGGGAGAGTGTCGTCCACTTACCCTCGTAGACCGTAAGCAGAAGCATTATGACAACGCGGTTGATGTAGTCGTACGTCTTCACGATCGACCGACCCTAGTACCGAACGTACGGCACCTCCGCGATCTGCACACGTTCAGCTCGGCGACGTCCCACGAACTCACGATCCAGTAGAGCTTCGAGGGAGAGTTTCGTCAGCACGACGGCGTGATGAAGCTATCGGCGTAGGGCTTCGCCTAAGCAGTACGACGATATGACCGAGGTGGATTATGATGGAGGGGTGCACCGCACACGGCTAAGAGATCAATGATCAACTTGTGTGTCTCTGGGGTGCCCCCTCCCCTGTATATAAAGGAGTGGAGGAGGGGGAGGAGACCGGCCTCCTAGGCGCGCCCCAAGGGGAGTCCTACTCCCACCGGGAGTAGGATTCCACTCCTTCCAAGAGTAGGAGTAGGAGGGAAGGAAGGAGTAGAGAGGGGGAAGGAAAAAGGGGGGCACCGCCCCCCTTCCTTGTCCAATTCGGACTAGAGGGGGAGGGGGCGCGCGGCCTGCCCTGGCCGCCCCTTCCTCTCTCCACCAAGGCCCATGAGGCCCATTACACTCCCCGAGGGGTTCCGGTAACCCCCCGGTACTCCGGTATTTGTCCAAACTCACTCGGAACCCTTCCGAAGTCCAAACATAGTCATCCAATATATCGATCTTTATGTCTCGACCATTTTGAGACTCCTCGTCATGTCTGTGATCATATCCGGGACTCCGAGCTCCCTCGGTACATCAAAACACATAAACTCATATTACCGAACATTAAGCGTGCGGACCCTACGGGTTCGAGAACTATGTAGACATGACCGAGAGACGTCTCCGGTCAATAACCAATAGCGGAACCTGGATGCTTATATTGGATCCCACATATTCTACGAAGATCTTTATCGGTCAAACCGCATAACAACATACGTTGTTCCCTTTGTCATCGGTATGTGATACGTCTCCAATGTATCTATAATTTATGAAGTATTCATGCTATTATATTATCTTGGATGTTTAATGGGCTTTATTATACACTTTTATATTATTTTTGGGACTAACCTATTAACCGGAGGCCCAGTCCAAATTGCTGCCTATTTCAGTGTTTTGCAGAAAAGGAATATCAAACGGAGTCCAAACAGAATGAAACCTTCGGGAGAGTTATTTTCAGAACAAACGCAATCCAGGAGACTTGGAGTAGACGTCAGGGAAGCAACGAGGTGGCCACGAGGGTCCAGGGCGCGCCCTACCCCCTGGGCGCACCCCCACCCTCGTGGGCCCCTCGTGGCTCCCCTGACCGACTTCTTTCGCCTATATATACCCATATACCCTAAAAACATCCAGGAGCACCATAGATCGGGAGTTCCGCCGCTGCAAGCCTCTATAGCCACCAAAAACCTCTCGGGAGCCCGTTCCGGCACCCTGCCGGAGGGGGAATCCATCACCGGTGGCCATCTTCATTGTCCCGGCGCTCTCCATGACGAGGAGGGAGTAGTTCACCCTCGGGGCTGAGGGTATGTACCAGTAGCTATGTGTTTGATCTCTCTCTCTCTCTCTCTCTCTCTTGTGTTCTTGAGGTGATACGATCTTGATGTATCGCGAGCTTTGCTATTCTAGTTGGGTCTTATGATGTTTCTCCCCCTCTACTCTCTTGTAATGGATTGAGTTTTCCCTTTGAAGTTATCTTATCGGATTGAGTCTTTAAGGATTTGAGAACACTTGATGTATGTCTTGCATGTGCTTATCTGTGGTGACAATGGGATATCACATGATTCACTTGATGTATGTTTTGGTGATCAACTTGCGGGTTCCGTAACATTGTGAACTTATGCATAGGGGTTGGCACACGTTTTCATCTTGACTCTCCAGTAGAAACTTTGGGGCACTCTTGAAAGTACTTTGTGTTGGTTGAATAGATGAATCTGAGATTGTGTGATGCATATCGTATAATCATACCCACAGATACTTGAGGTGACATTGGAGTATCTAGGTGACATTAGGGTTTTGGTTGATTTGTGTCTTAAGGTGTTATTCTAGTACGAACTCTAGGATAGATTGAACGGAAAGAATAGCTTCATGTTATTTTACTACGGACTCTCGAATAGATAGACCAGAAAGGATAACTTTGAGGTGGTTTTGTACCCTACAATAATCTCTTTGTTTGTTCTCCGCTATTAGTGACTTTGGAGTGACTCTTTGTTGCATGTTGAGGGATAGTTATATGATCCAATTATGTTATTATTGTTGAGAGAACTTGCACTAGTGAAAGTATGAACCCTAGGCCTTGTTTCAACGCATTGCAATACCGTTTACGCTCACTTTTATCGCTTGTTACCTTGTTGTTTCTATATTTTTAGATTACAAATACTCATATCTATCATCCATATTGCACTTGTATCACCATCTCTTCGCCGAACTAAGGCACCTATACAATTTACCATTGTATTGGGTGTGTTGGGGACACAAGAGACTCTTTGTTATTTGGTTGCAGGGTTGTTTGAGAGAGACCATCTTCATCCTACGCCTCCCACGAATTGATAAACCTTAGGTCATCCACTTGAGGGAAATTTGCAACTGTCCTACAAACCTCTGCACTTGTAGGCCAAACAACGTCTACAAGAAGAAGGTTGCATAGTAGACATCAAGCTCTTTTCTGGCACCATTGCTGGGGAGGTGAGTGCTTGAAGGTATATCTTTAGATCTTGCAATATAATCTTTTAGTTTCTTGTTTTATCACTAGTTTAGTCTATAAAAGAAAACTACAAAAAATGGAATTAAGGGTGCCTCATATGCTTTATCTTTTTAATGTCTTTCGTGAAAATGATGGGAAGGAAAATTGTGCTCAAGTACTAGAAGAAGAATTACATAGAATGCTTGGCATAAAATATGTGAATGATGAGCATGATTGCAATGTTGTTAGTATCAATTCTTTGAATACCCATGATGCTAATGATATGCAAAGCCACAAGTTTGGGGATGCTATGTTTGATGAAGATGATATGTTTTGTCCCCCAAGTTTTGATGAGCAAATTTATTATGATGAAAGCATGCCTCCTATTTATGATGATTATTGTGATGACACGTATGCTATAAAGAATAAAGATAACCATGAAACTTGTCATCATGATTTTAATTTTCAATTGGATTATGCTTCACATGATAGTTATTTTGTTGAGTTTGCTCCCACTACTATTCATGAGAACAAATTTGCTTTTGTGGAGAGTAATAAAATTTCTATGCTTGTAGATCATGAAAAGAATGCTTTATGTGATAGTTATATTGTTGAAATTCATTCATTGTTCTAATAAAAATTATTATGAGGGAGGAATATATGCTCGTAGGAATTGCAATAGTATCAAGTTTCCTCTCTATGTGCTTAAAGTTTTAAAGTTATGCTTGTTTTTGCCTTCCTATGCTAGTTGATTATTGTTCCCATAAGCTGTTTGCTCACAAAATCCCTATGCATAGGAAGTGGGTTAGACTTAAATGTTCGAGTCATATTCTTCATGATGCTATCTTTTTGTTTCAATTCTTATCTTTTATGTGAGCATCATTGAAATTATCATGCCTAGCTAGGGGCGTTAAACGTTAGCACTTGTTGGGAGGCAACCCAATTTTATTTTTGTTACTTGCTTGTTGTTCCTGTTTAGTAATAAATAATTCATCTAGCCTCTGTTTAGATGTGGTTTTATGTTTTAATTAGTGTTTGTTCCAAGTAGGACCTTTAGGAAGACTTGGGTGAAGTCTTTGTGATTTTGCTGTAAAAAAACAAAAACTTTGCACTCACGAGATTAGCTGCCATTTTTTACTGGAGAGTGCTTATAGGTTGATTATTTTCGCAGATGTTTAATAGACAAATTCCTCAGGTCCACCAATTTATTTCAGAATTTTTGGAGTTCTAGAAGTATACGTTTGATACATATAACTACAGACTGTTCTGTTTTTGACAGATTCTGTTTCCATTGTGTTGTTTGCTTATTTTGATGAATCTATGAGTAGTATCATAGGGTATGAACCATAGAGAAGTTGGAATACAGTAGATATTACACCAATATGAATTTAGAATGAGTTCACAACAGTACCAAAAGTGATGATTTATTTTCTTATACTAACGGAGCTTACGAGTTTTCTGTTGAGTTTTGTGTTGTGAAGTTTTCAAGTTTTGGGTAAAGATTCGATGGACTATGGAATAAGGAGTGGCAAGAGCCTAAGCTTGGGGATGCCCAAGGCACCCCAAGGTAATATTCAAGGACAACCAAAATCCTAAGCTTGGGGATGCCCCGGAAGGCATCCCCTCTTTCGTCTTCGTTCATCGGTAACTTTACTTGGAGCTATATTTTTATTCACCACATGATATGTGTTTTGCTTGGAGCATCATTTTCTTTTGTTAGTATTTACTTTTTGTTATTTATAATAATGTTTTGCATCTATATTTTCAATAAAAATGTCAAGGATAGCCTTTACCATGCTTATTTGTAAGTATACATGTTGTTGTTTCAAAATAGAAAGTTTACCGCTGTTGCAAAAATTCCCTAGAAAAGTCAGAAAATGATAAAATGTTGAAACATCCAGGAGCACAATAGATCGGGAGTTCCGCCGCCGCAAGCCTCTGTAGCCACCAAAAACCTCTCGGGAGCCTGTTCCGGCACCCTGCCGGAGGGGGAATCCATCACCGGTGGCCATCTTCATCATCCCAGCGCTCTCCATGACAAGGAGGGAGTAGTTCACCCTCGAGGCTGAGGGTATGTACCGGTAGCTATGTGTTTGATCTCTCTCTCTCTCTCTCGTGTTCTTGAGGTGATACGATCTTGCTGTATCGCGAGCTTTGCTATTATAGTTGGATCTTATGATGTTTCTCTCCCTCTACTCTCTTGTAATGGATTGAGTTTTCCATTTGAAGTTATCTTATCGGATTGAGTCTTTAAGGATTTGAGAACACTTGATGTATGTCTTGCACGTGCTTATCCGTGGTGACAATGGGATATCACGTGATTCACTTTATGTATGTTTTGGTGATCAACTTGCGGGTTCCGTAACATTGTGAACCTATGCATAGGGGTTGGCACACGTTTTCGTCTTGACTCTCCGGTAGAAACTTTGGGGCACTCTTGGAAGTACTTTGTGTTGGTTGAATAGATGAATATGAGATTGTGTGATGCATATCGTATAATCATACCCATGGATACTTGAGGTGATATTGAGTATCTAGGTGACATTAGGGTTTTGGTTGATTTGTGTCTTAAGGTGTTATTCTAGTACGAACTCTAGGATAGATTGAACGGAAATAATAGCTTCACGTTATTTTACTACGGACTCTTGAATAGATAGATCAGAAAGGATAACTTTGAGGTGGTTTTGTACCCTATAATAATCTCTTCGTTTGTTCTCCGCTATTAGTGACTTTGGAGTGACTCTTTGTTGGATGTTGAGGGATAGTTATATGATCCAATTATGTTATTATTGTTGAGAGAACTTGCACTAGTGAAAGTATGAACCCTAGGCCTTGTTTCAACGCATTGCAATACCGTTTACGCTCACTTTTATCGCTTGTTACCTTGTTGTTTTTATATTTTTAGATTACAAATACTCATATCTATCATCCATATTGCACTTGTATCACCATCTCTTCGCTGAACTGGTGCACCTATACAATTTACCATTGTATTGGGTGTGTTGGGGACACAAGAGACTCTTTGTTATTTGGTTGCAGGGTTGTTTGAGAGAGACCATCTTCATCCTACGCCTTCCACGGATTGATAAACCTTAGGTCATCCACTTGGGGGGAATTTGCTAATGTCCTACAAACCTTTGTACTTGGAGGCCCAACAACATATACAAGAAGAAGGTTGCGTAGTAGACATCAGTATGTTACTTGCCTGAGATTCGATTGCTGGTATCTCAATACCTAGTTCAATATCATTACTGGCAAGTCTCTTTACTCGTTCCGTAGTGCATCATCCCACAACTAACTCATTAGTTACATTGCTTGCAAGGCTTATAGTGATGTGCATTACCGAGAGGGCCTAGAGATATCTCTCCGACAATCGGAGTGACAAATCCTAATCTCGATCTATGCCAACTCAACAAGTACCATCAGAGACACATGTAGAGCACCTTTATAATCACCCAGTTACGTTGTGACATTTGGTAGCACACAAAGTGTTCTTACGGTATTCGGGAGTTGCATAATCTCATAGTTATAGGAACATGTATAAGTTATGAAGAAAGCAATAGCAATATACTAAACGATCAAATGCTAAGCTAACGGAATGGGTCAAGTCAATCACATCATTCTCTAATGATGTGATCCCGTTAATTAAATGACAACTCATGTCTATGGTTAGGAAACATAACCATCTTTGATTCAACGAGCTAGTCAAGTAGAGGCATACTAGTGACACTCTGTTTGTCTATGTATTCACACATGTACTAAGTTTCCGGGTAATACAATTCTAGCATGAATAATAAACATTTATCATGATATAAGGAAATATAAATAACAATTTTATTATTGCCTCTAGGGCACATTTCCTTCAGTCTCCCACTTGCACTAGAGTCAATAATCTAGATTACACAGTAATGATTCTAACACCCATGGAGTCTTGGTGTTGATCATGTTTTGCTCGTGAGAGAGGCTTAGTCAACGGGTCTGCAATATTCAGATCCGTATGTATCTTGCAAATCTCTATGTCTCCCTCCTTGACTTGGTCGCGGATGGAATTGAAGCATCTCTTGATGTGCTTGGCTCTCTTGTGAAATCCGATTCCTTTGCCAAGGCAATTGCACCAGTATTTTCATAAAAGATTTTCATTAGACCCGATGCACTAGGTATGACACCTAGATCGGATATGAACTCCTTCATTTGCTGCTTCTGAAGCAGCTATGTACTCCGCTTCACATGTAGATCCTGCCACGACGCTTTGCTTAGAACTGCACCAACTGACAGCTCCACCGTTCAATATAAATACATATCCGGTTTGTGACTTAGAGTCATCCAAATCAGTGTCAAAGCTTACATCGACGTAAGCATTTACGACGAGCTCTTTGTCACCTCCATAAATGAGAAACATATCCTTAGTCCTTTTCAGGTATTTCAGGATGTTCTTGATCGCTGTCCAGTGATCCACTCCTGGATTACTTTGGTACCTCCTTGCTAAGCTTATATCAAGGCACACATCAGGTCTGGTACACAACATTGCATACATGATAGAGCCTATGGCTGAAGCATAGGGAACACCTTTCATTTTCTCTCTATCTTCTGCAGTGGTCGGGCATTGAGTCTGACTCAACTTCACACCTTGTAACACAGGCAAGAACCCTTTCTTTGCTTGATCCATTTTGAACTTCTTCAAAACTTTGTCAAGGTATGTGCTCTGTGAAAGTCCAATTAAGCGTGTTGATCTATCTCTATAGATCTTAATGCCCAATATATAAGTAGCTTCACCGAGGTCTTTCATTGAAAAACTCTTATTCAAGTATCCCTTCTATGATATCCAGAAATTCTATATCATTTTCAATCAACAATATGTCATCCACGTATAATATTAGAAATGCTACAGAGCTCCCACTCACCTTCTTGTAAATACATGCTTCTCCAAAAGTTTGTATAAAACCATATGCTTTGATCACACTATCAAAACGTTTATTCCAACTCCGAGATGCTTGCACCAGACCATAAATGGATCGCTGGAGCTTGCACACTTTGTTAGCACCCTTTGGATCGATAAAACCTTCAGGTTGCATTATATACAACTCTTCTTCCAGAAATCCATTCAGGGATGCAGTCTTTACATCCATTTGCCAAATTTCATAACCATAAAATGCAGCAATTGCTAACATGATTCAAACGGACTTAAGCATCGCTACAGGTGAGAAGGTCTCATCGTAGTCAACTCCTTGAACTTGTCAAAAACCTTTTGCAACAAGTCGAGCTTTGTAGACAGTAACATTACCATCAGCATTAGTCTTCTTCTTGAAGATCCATTTATTCTCGATGTCTTGCTGATCATCAGGCAAGTCAACCAAAGTCCACACTTTGTTCTCATACATGGATCCCATCTCAGATTTCATGGCCTCAAGCCATTTCGCAGAATCTGGGCTCATCATCGCTTCCTCATAGTTCGTAGGTTCATCATGGTCAAGTAACATGACCTCCAGAACAGGATTGCCGTACCATTCTGGTGCGGATCTTACTCTAGTTGACCTACGAGGTTCGGTAGTAACTTGATCTAAAGTTACATGATCATCATCATTAGCTTCCTCACTAACTGGTGTAGGAGTCGCAGGAACTGATTTCTATGATGAACTACTTTCCAATAAGGGAGCAGGTACAGTTACCTCATCAAGTTCTACTTTCCTCCCACTCACTTCTTTCGAGAGAAACTCCTTCTCTAGAAAGGATCCATTCTTAGCAACGAATGTCTTGCCTTCGGATCTGTGATAGAAGGTGTACCCAACAGTCTCCTTTGGGTATCCTATGAAGACACATTTCTTCGATTTGGGTTCGAGCTTATCAGATTGAAGCTTTTTCACATAAGCATCGCAGCCCCAAACTTTAAGAAACGACAACTTTGGTTTCTTGCCAAACCATAGTTCATAAGGTGTCGTCTCAACGGATTTAGATGGTGCCCTATTTAATGTGAATGCAGCCATCTCTAAAGCATAACCCCAAAATGATAGCGGTAAATCAGTAGGATACATCATAGATCACACCATATCTAGTAAAGTACGATTATGACGTACGGACACACCTTTATGTTGTGGTGTTCCGGGTGGCGTGAGTTGCGAAACTATTCCGCATTGTTTCAAATGAAGACCAAACTCGTAACTCAAATTTCTCCTCCACGATCAGATCGTAGAAACTTTATTTTCTTGTTATGATGATTTTCCACTTCACTCTGAATTTTTTTGAACTTGTCAAATGTTTCAGACTTATGTTTGATCAAGTAGATATACCCATATCTGCTCAAATCATCTGTGAAGGTGAGAAAATAACAATACCCGCCGCGAGCCTCAACATTCATCGGAACACATACATCAGTATGTATGATTTCCAACAAATTTGTTGCTCGCTCCATTGTTCCGGAGAATGGAGTTTTAGTCATCTTTCCCATGAGGCATGGTTCGCAAGTACCAAGTGATTCATAATCAAGTGATTCCAAAAGTCCATTAGAATGGAGTTTCTTCATGCGCTTTACACCAATATGACCCAAACGGCAGTGCCACAAATAAGTTGCACTATTATTATCAACTCTGCATCTTTTGGCTACAATATTATGAATATGTGTATCACTACTATCGAGATTCAATAAAAATAGACCACTCTTCAAGGGTGCATGACCATAAAAGATATTACTCATATAAATAGAACAACCATTATTCTTAGATTTAAATGAATAACTGTCTCGCATAAAACAAGATCCATATATAATGTTCATGCTCAATGCTGGCACCAAATAAAAATTATTCAGGTCTAAAACTAATCCCGAAGGTAGATGTAGAGGTAGCGTGCCGACCGCGATCACATCGACTTTGGAACCATTTCCTACGCGCATCGTCACCTCATCCTTAGCCAATCTTAACTTAATCCGCAGTCCCTATTTTGAGTTGTAAATATTAGGAGCAGAACCAGTATCAAATACCCAGGTGCTACTGCGAGCATTAGTAAGGTACACATCAATAACATGTATATCACATATACCTTTGTTCACCTTTCCATCCTTCTTATTCGCCAAATACTTGGGGCAGTTCCGCTTCCAGTGACCAGTCCCTTTGCAGTAGAAGCACTCAGTCTCATGCTTAGGTCCAGACTTGGGCTTCTTCACTTGAGTAGCAACTTGCTTGTCGTTCTTCTTGAAGTTCCCCTTCTTCCCTTTACTCTTTTTCTTGAAACCGGTGGTCTTGTTGACCATCAATACTTGATGCTCCTTCTTGATTTCTACCTCCACATATTTTAGCATTGCGAAGAGCTCGGGAATTTTCTTATCCATCCCTTGCATATTATAGTTTATCACAAAGCTCTTGTAGCTTGGTGGCAGTGATTGAAGAATTCTGTCAATGACAATATCATGAGCAACAATATCATGAGCAAGATTAACTCCCAGTTGAATCAACTGATTATTGTACCCAGACATTTTGAGTATATGTTCACTGACAGAACTGTTCTCCTCCATCTTGCAGCTATAGAACTTATTGGAGACTTCATATCTCTCAATCCGGGCATTTTCTTGAAATATTAACTTCAATTCCTGGAACATCTCATATGCTCCATGACGTTCAAAACGTCGTTGAAGTCCCGGTTCTAAGCCGTAAAGCATGGCACACTGAACTATTGAGTAGTCATCAGCTTTGCTCTGCCAGATGTTCATAACATCTGGCGTTGCTCCTGCAGCGGGTTTGGCACCTAGCGGTGCTTCCAGGACATAATTCTTCTGTGCAGCAATGAGGATAATCCTCAAGTTATGTAGTCAGTGTCAAAACCGGGGGATCTCGGGTAGGGGGTCCCGAACTGTGCGTCTAAGGCTAATGGTAACAGGAGGCAGGGGACATGATGTTTTACCCATGTTCGGGCCCTCTCGATGGAGGTGATACCATACTTCCTGCTTGATTGATCTTGATGATATGAGTATTACAAGAGTTGATCTACCATGAGATCATAGAGGCTAAACCCTAGAAGCTAGCCTATGATTATGATTGTTGTTGTCCTATGGACTAAACCCTCCGGTTTATATAGACACTGGAGGGGCCTAGGGTTACACAGAGTCGGTTACAGAGAAGGAGATCTACATATCCGAATTGCCAAGCTTGCCTTCCACGCAAAGGAGAGTCCCATCCGGACACGGGACGAAGTCTTCAATCTTGCATCTTCATAATCCAACAGTTCGGCCAAAGTATATAGTTCGGCTGTCTGAGGACCCCCTAATCCAGGACTCCCTCAACGGACCCAGTCCTTGTAGTTGCTACCATCATCTTTCAACTTAGCTTTCTCTAGGAATGCATTAAAATTCAATGGAACAACAACACGGGCCATCTATCTACAACAACATAGACATGCAAAATACTATCAGGTACTAAGTTCATGATAAATTAAAGTTCAATTAATCAAATTACTCAAGAACTCCCACTTAGATAGACATCCCTCTAATCATCTAAGTGATCATGTGATCCATATCAACTAAACCATGTCCGATCATCACGTGAGATGGAGTAGTTTTCAATGGTGAACATCACTATGTTGATCATATCTACTATATGATTCACGCTCGACCTTTCGGTCTCAGTGTTCCGAGGCCATCTCTGCATACGCTAGGCTTGTCAAGTTTAACTCGAGTATTCTACGTGTGCAAAACTGGCTTGCACCCATTGTATGTGAATGTAGAGCTTATCACACCCGATCATCACGTGGTGTCTCGGCACGACGAACTTTCACAACGGTGCATACTCAGGGAGAACACTTGTACCTTGAAATTTAGTGAGAGATCACCTTATAATGCTACCCTTGAACTAAGCAAAATAAGATGCATAAACGATAAACATCACATGCAATCAATATAAGTGATATGATATGGCCATCATCATCTTGTGCCTTTGATCTCCATCTCCAAAGCACCGTCATGATCACCATTGTCAGCGGCGCGACACCTTGATCTCCATCGTAGCATCGTTGTCGTCTCGCCAACTATTGCTTCTACAACTACCGCTATCGCTTAGTGATAAAGTAAAGCAATTACTTGGCGATTGCATTTCATACAATAAAGCGACTGAAGGAAATAGACCCTAGAGGCAATAATAAAGTTGTTATTTATATTTCCTTATATCATGATAAATGTTTATTATTCATGCTAGAATTATTAACCGGAAACTTAGTACATGTGTGAATACATAGACAAACAGAGTGTCACTAGTATCCCTCTACTTTACTAGCTCGTTGAATCAAAGATGGTTAAGTTTCCTAGCCATGGACATGAGTTGTCATTTGATTAACGGGATCACATCATGAGAGAATGATGTGATTGACTTGACCCATTCCGTTAGCTTAGCACTTGATTGTTTAGTATGTTGCTATTGCTTTCTTCATGACTTATACATGTTCCTATGAGTATGAGATTATGCAACTCCCGAATACCGGAGGAACACTTTGTGTGTTACCAAACGTCACAACATAACTGGGTGATTATAAAGGTGCTCTACAGGTGTCTCCGATGGTACTTGTTGGGTTGACATAGATCGAGATTAGGATTTGTCACTCCGATTGTCGGAGAGGTATCTCTGGGCCCTCTCGGTGATGCACATCACTATAAGCCTTGCAAGCAATGTGACTAATGAGTTAGTTGCGGGATGATGCATTATGGAATGAGTAAAGAGACTTACCAGTAACGAGATTGAACTAGGTATTGAGAAACCGATGATCGAATATCGGGCAAGTAACATACCGATGACAAAGGGAACAACGTATGTTGTTATGCGGTTTGACCGATAAAGATCTTCGTATAATATGTAGGAACCACTATGAGCATCCAAGTTCCTCTATTAGTTATTGACCGAAGATGATTCTCGGTCATGTCTACATAGTTCTCGAACCCGTAGGGTCCGCACACTTAACGTCGGTGACGATCGGTATTATGAGTTTATGTGTTTTGGTGTACCGAAGGTAGTTCAGAGTCCCGGATATGATCACGGACATGACGATGAGTCTTGAATTGGTCGATACATAAAGATCGATATATCAGATGACTATGTTTGGACATCAGAAGGGTTCTGAGTGGTTCGGACATTGTTCCAGAGTACCGGGAGGTTATCGGAACCCCCTGGGAGAAGTTATGGGCCTTATGGGCCATAAGAAGGAAGCACACCAACCCACAAGGGGCTGCTGCGCCCCCCTTGGGCAGGAGACCGAATTGGAAAG
>NC_041383.1:131836686-131985117 GCF_002162155.2 Triticum dicoccoides | reverse complement strand
ACAACCGGACTATATACATCGTCCGGACTATTGAAGCGTGAAAATACAAGACTCAAGACTTCGGCCCGTGTCCGGATGGGACTCTCCTTTGCGTGGAAGGCAAGCTTGGCGATTTGGATATTGTGTTTCCTTCCTTGTAACCGACTCCATATAAACCCTAGCCCTCTCTGGTGTCTATATAAACCGAAGAGGTTGGTCCTTAGAAGGCCGATCACAATTACAATCATACCATCATAGGCTAGCTCTTAGGGTTTAGCCTCTACGATCTCATGGTAGATCTACTCTTGTACTACTCATATCTTCAATATTAATCAAGCAGGAAGTAGGGTTTTACCTCCATCGAGAGGGCCCGAACCTGGGTAAACATTGTGTCCCTCGCTTCCTGTTACCATCAGCCTAAGACGCACAGATCAGGACCCCCTACCCGAGATCCGCCGGTTTTGACACCGACATTGGTGCTTTCATTGAGAGTTCCTCTGTGTCATCATCGCAAGGCTCGATGTCTCGTCTTGTCGTCAAGGACAACATTACCTCGGGGGGAGCTCTGGCTGTAGGCCAAACTCTCCCACTTGGCGGCTTTATCATGGCTGCCCCATCGGCGGTTGCATCGACGATGGCCTCTCGGGTCATCAAGCATAACCTTCATGTCAGTTCGGAAGTCGCTGAACAGATGGATCCGATGGAGCTCTCCTCCCTTAATGAGCTCTTGGATCGCATCGTCGCTATGGGAGTCGCTACAGACTATGACCGGATCGGGCTTAAACCCGACCAAAGGGACATCAGATCCCCGCTGGCCACCCATGAGATAGCGGTAGTGGAGGAACCACACATGGATTGCCCCTCAACTTTGAGGATGAATTATGTCCGGATCACCAAACTCCTTGAGCCGAACACCTTCTCAAAGGAAGGCATGACCAGGGTCCCGGACTTAGAATCGGGCATTGGGCTGAAGAAATTGGGCAGCACTCTGGATCCCGGGCTGTTAGGCTCGGAAACTCCCATGCCCCTGGGTGTTAGATCGGGTCAGAATCCGGATTCAGCTAACAACACCCACCTGGACTTAAACCGTCTCTCCCGCATCAGGCAAGAGCCCCAGGAGACTGTACATTGCTACTGGGCCAGATTCCTCCTTGCACTTAACAAGGTCAAGGACTGCCGCGAGGAGGACGTAGTCTCACTCTTCTGCAAAAACTGCATGGACAAAGGACTCCTTAATGCTATAGGCCGCCGTGACATAGTACACTTCGTGGACTTGGCAATCATAGTACAGAAGTACTGTGCGATGGAAAGTGCCCGGAAAACCCAAATAGAACTTTGGGACAGTACGACTCTCACCAAGACCTTTGTCCGAACTAAACGGGCGAACTCTCGTAAGTCGGCCGATCCAATTCCCAAGAAACCAAAGCACACCCCAGGGCGGGGAACCGTATTGGAAGAATGACTCGATGGGCCATGTAAACTCCACAGTGCTCCGGACATAGCACCAACCCATAGCCTTAGGGCGTGTTGGATACTCCGGCAGGTTGCAAAAAGTGGCGAGCATCTTCTTGCGAGCCGTAAAGCAGAACAACATCCCGCCAACGAGCACAATACGGTACTAACAGTCTTCGAGACTTTTTCCTCAAACAATAGGCGCAAGCGAGCTCATCGGAGCTCCGCTGAAATTTGCCATGTGGCAAAAATAAACCCCTGGAACAACACTGCTATAACTTTCAATGCCAGTGATGAACCTCGATTCCAGACCGTCCGGGTACCAGCCGCTCTGGTCCTTAGCCCAATCGTGGATGGCTTCCGGCTCACTAAAGTACTCATGGACGACGGGAGCGGATCAAACTTGATCTATGAAGAAATGCTCGGCAAGATGGAAATTGATAAAAGCCGCATTGAACAAAGCGGCACAACCTTCAGGGGAATTATCCCTAGTCGGGAGGCGCGGTGTGCGGGAAAAATCACACTCGATGTGGTATTCGGCACCCCGGAGAACTACAGGTCCGAAGAAATCACATTCCAAGTGGCTCCTTTCAGCAGCGGATACCACGCCCTTCTAGGGCGGGACGCGTTTACGAGCTTTCAAGCCATACCCCATTACGGGTACATGAAGCTTAAAATGCCCGGGCCCAATGGAATCATCACTCTAGCCAGTGATCCAGACGTCGCACTTCGCGCTGAAAACAAAACCGCAACACTAGCCCTGGAAGCATTATTCGAAGCCCTAGCGGCCGAAGAATTAACGACGCTACGGGCCACAGTGGACAGGGACGACGTGATACTCGACAAGCGATCCAAGTCCACCTCATTTAAACCCGCAGATGAGATAGTCAAATTCCATGTCCATCCAACAGACCCCAAGAAGACAGCTTCCATCGGGACATAGTTGAGCCCCACAATGGACGCCGCACTACGAGACTTTTTAAGCGAGACTTGGGACATTTTCGCCTGGCACCCATCGGACATGCCGGGCATCCCGCGTGGATTGGCTTAACACAGCCTTAACATACTAAAGGGATACAAACCTGTCAAACAGACCCTAAGGCGATTTTCAGAGCCCAAACGACAAGCAATGGGGGAAGAGCTAGCCAAGCTACTTGAGGCCAGATTCATCAGAGATATTAAACATCCGGATTGGCTGGCAAACTTGGTAATGGTACCAAAGAAGGACAAATCCTGGCGCCTATGCGTCGACTTCAGAGACCTCAACAACTTGCCCCAAGGATCTCTTTCCCCTCCCTCGCATCAATCAAATAATTGATGCCACAGCTGGACATGACTCGCCGTGTTTTCTCGACGCATACTCTGGATACCACCAAATAAAGATGGCAGAGTCTGACCAAGCTGCAACAACTTTCATAATGCCATATGGCCCCTTTTGCTTCAACACTATGCCTTTCGGGCTTAAGAATGTCGGTGCAACCTATCAACACATGATTCAAACATGCCTGGGAAAACAAATCGGCAAAATAGTGGAGGCATACGTAGACGACGTGGTCATAAAAACAAGACACGTTGAAACCCTAATAGATGACTTGAGGCTTACATTCGGTAACCTCCGGACATACGACATCAAGTTGAATCCAGAAAATGTGTTTTCGGCGTCCCCTCGGGGAAACTTCTGGGCTTCATTGTTTCCAATAGAGGAATTGAAGTGAATCCGGCAAAAATCCGAGCTCTATCGCAGTTGGATATACCAACAGACCTCAAGCACATCCAAAAACTAGTTGGATGCGTGGCCGCTTTGAGCCGCTTTATCTCCAGGTTAGGAGAAAAGGCATTACCTCTTTACCGTCTCCTTCGGCGCACCGAACACTTCGTGTGGACGGATGCAGCCGCGGCTGGACTAGATGAAATAAAGACCTTACTGGCCAGTAATCCAGTCCTAACAGCGCCAAATATCGGTGAGCCCATGCTACTGTACATAGCTGCAACACACCAAGTTGTAAGCGCAGTGCTCGTCATCGAATGAGAGGTTGACGGATACAAATTCCCGCTCCAAAAGCCGTTTTATTACATATCCACAGTCCTCACCCCATGCAAATCCTGATACCCACACTATCAAAAAATAGCATACGTGGTCTTCATGGCATCCCGGAAGCTGCGACACTACTTTCAGGAGTGTTCGATTACGGTGGCCTCTGAAGTACCACTCAATGACATAATAAACAACCGCGATGCTACGGGCCGGATTGCTAAATGGGCCATCGAGCTCCTTCCGTTCGACATAATATACAAACCACGGTGGGCCATCAAGTCGCAAGTACTGGTTGACTTTGTCACCGAATGGACAGAAGCCAAACTCCCTAAAGAGTACGACGCGTATTCCAACTGTATCATGCACTTCGACGACTCTAAAATGCTGGCCGGATTGGGAGCAGGTGTAGTCCTGACGTCTCCCACCGGAGACACGGTCCAGTACGTCCTCCAAATATTATACAAAGACTCCAACAATGCAGCAAAATATGATGCTCTGTTGCACGGTCTTCGGATGGCGGTCTCTATGGGCATCCAACACCTGGAAGTGCGCGGGGATTCGAACCTTGCAATATCACAAATAAATGGAGACTTTGACGCCAAGGATCCGAAAATGGTGGCCTATCGTAATGCCGTCCTCAAAGTGTTAGCTCGGTTTGAGGGGCTCGAATTCCACCATGTGGCTCGAGAAAACAATCACGCGACTGACGTTCTCGCCTGCATCGGTTCTAAACGCGACCCTGTCCCACCTAACATATTCCTGGAAAGGTTGTTCAAGCCATCCGTGGTATGGGAAGGGGAGTCCGACAATACTAGCACGGATCCGAACACACCCCCAGATTCCGAACCATCAGACATAATCGGAGGCTCTGCCACCGAAATAACATCTTCGGCCCACGAAATCATGGCCGTAGTCGCCCCATGGACTGAGCCTTTCTTGGCCTACCTAAATAGGCAGGACCTCCCAGAATACCAAAACGAAGCATGCTGCATTATCCGGTGTTCTAAAGCTTACAAAGTCCACGAAGGGGAATTCTACAAGAAAAGTGCCACCGGAGTGCTCCAAAGATGCATCTCCGAGGAGGAAGGGCGGCAACTCTTGGCTGAAGTCCATGACGGACTGGGCGGGCACCACGCCGCGGCTTGGGCACTAGTCAGCAAGGCTTTCCGTACAGGCTTCTATTGGCCGACGGCCCGAGCAGACGCACAGGACCTTGTCCAACACTGCGTCGGTTGCCAGCTCTTCGCCAATCAGAGTCATATGCCCCCTATCGCTCTCCAAACAATCCCCATAACCTAGCCCTTCGCGGTCTGGGGGCTGGATATGGTCGGACCTCTTAAAGGAGGAAGCCATAAGAAAAAATACTTATTGGTCATGGTGGACAAGTTCACCAAATGGATAGAAGCCAAACCAGTCAAAACGGCCGAATCCGGACCAGTCATAGACTTCATATCCGGGGTCGTACACCGATACGACATCCCCCACAGCATTATCACTTATAATGGCTCCAATTTCATAGCTGATGAGGTGAAAACTTGGTGCGGCAAAATGGGCATTAAGCTTGACTACGCATCCGTCTACCATCCCCAAACAAACAGCCAGGTTGAACGGGCAAACAGTCTCATTATGAGCGGCATCAAACCCAGACTAGTGCGATCTTTGGCAAAGTCAGATACGCACAGGGTCGAGGAGCTCGACTCCGTACTCTGGGGGCTGCGGACCACGCCGAATCGCACCACGGATATACACCATTTTTTATGGTGTACGGTGCGGAAGCAGTACTACCCTGCGACATAATACATTATTCGCCACGCGTACGCATGTACGAAGAGAAGGAAGCCGATCTTGATCGGCAGGATAACTTGGATGCCCTGGAGGAGGAGCGCGACATCGCAAAATCCTGCTCCGCATTCTATCAACAACAGGCTCGATGATACCAAAGCAGAGAACTACGGGCCAAAACTTACAATATTGGCGAACTCGTTCTACGCCTACCGGAGAAGAAGAAGGACAAGCTCAAACCCAAGTGGGAAGGTCCCTTTGTCATCGACAAAGTTCTCACCGGAGGAGCGTACCGCTTACGTAATGCATCCGATAACAGGCTCGAGCCGAACCCATGGAACGCGGCCAGACTCCGGAGATTCTACGCCTAACGCCGAACTCAATGTTCGTCTCCTTACTCCCTCCCTTTTATTTATGCTCCATCCCTTCTCCTTTCTTGACTTTTTCTTCCTCTCAACACAAAATATTTAATATAGTACAGACTTCCGGATCACTCCGGCCGCATTATGTGTGTAAGCAATACCTAGGGGCTTCGTATACGGAAGCTAAAAATAAATACTCTAATGGCTTTTCGCCTATCACATATGCATTTCTTTTTCCATATGTGCCTTTTCTTCACCATTATATGCATTGATATGACTTAAGATGTGGCCAAGCTGGGTTGCCTGGCTCTTGTGTTTATGCCCTACGTTCCCGTTAATTCGGCTAGGGCATAAGGGGAGCACCTCTGCGATTGTTACTGCCGGTTCAGCCGGATGTGTACCTCAGACTGGGTGAAGCCGAAAGCTAGTTTCCTTAAGAGAATATTCGATCGGTGAACAAAAGATGTATTCATTTATTACAACGTAAATCCCCAGAAGTCTTATATCCTGCACCATCATTCGCAGTCCGGACATGTGCATCGTCGCATGCGTACCCAGGGAAAGGAACCCCTAACGGAACTATTCTCCCTGGAAGATGTTTCTTACTATCCATGTAATATAACATAACTAGTTGGGTACTTGTCTATTCAAGCACTTATGACCCCTACGCCTAGTTTCCACGCATACCCCGGTTTTGTATAACTGAGCGGGTATTCGGACACACCCCAGACTGTAGGATCCTGGGGCTAAAGCGAAAAGGTCCGCCATGACAAATGATTTTAATCCGGCTAGGGACTACTTATGTCCATTGAATTACATAGTCACTTAGACTAACTGTACTCCTCCTCTATACCATCCAACAGGCTATCTAGCTTACAATCCTGTTGAGAATACTTGGCGGCTAACGCTACCTGGTCATATACCAGACTAACGGGAATTTCTTGCCCATTTGGCCCCGCCGATCCTACTTCGGCCATATGGTTCGGGTCCAGCTTGGTGTAGCGTGTCTTCACCATTGCCCATGCTTCTCTTGCACCTTGCCGGCAAGCTGATATCTTCCACAATCAGAAGCGCCGCCGGGCTCCTTGAAGCAGATCCACAAGCTCCACATGCCATTCGGCAGGAAGCTTGATGGCCACAAGGCCTGAGCAACCTCGTGCATCACCCGCCGACCTCGCTCGTGCAACTGTGAAAGTTCTTGTAGTACATCGCCCGCAAATGAGGGCATCTCCTCCTCGGGGCGACCTGTTAACATTCCTACAAGCAAAATTCTTTCAGTACACTTCCTCGCCGAACTATAATATAGTTCGTCTGGGCACTCACCGTAAATACCGCATCGAAGCCTTTTGTTCTCCTTCACGGAGTCTGCCAGTTGAGCGCGGACGTCTTTTAATTCCACGTCTAGCCGAATATTGGCATCCTGAAGATTGTTCTTCTCTTGCCTACGTTGCGTAAGGATGCGTTCGCCAGCCTTTAGCTACCTTTTGATATGCGAGTTGTCATCCGTTACGCCCTCCGGATTCACCCCGGGATTGTCTGCAGAATTTTCTGTTAGACTAGTCATACCAGCCGTTTACTAACTAGTGCATCTTCGTACAATTGAGACAAATGTTACCAGATGAGGCCTTCTAGGATTTCTCTAACTTGGCAACCATGTCCCTCAGCTGGGCCTTGCATTCCTCCAGCTCCCGAGCTAATTGTTAATTCTTATCTACAAGGACCTGTGCATAAATTAATCCTTAAAATAGTTGTTCCAACCGTCTCAAGTCTCAGGGGCTACTGTTATACATGCTTATCAAAATTTCTTACTCGTATATCTTTGGTATACTGGTCCCTCGCTCGGGCAAGCCCGCCTTGAGCTGCTCGGATGTATGCATCCCCCAAATTTAAGGCATTAAAAGCCTCTTCGGAGAAGATGTTGTTCCGAAGCACGACCCTCCGGCGCCGGTGATTCATGGCGCTCTCTACTTCGGAGTTCGTGGCCGATAGTATATCCGCGTCCTCTGTCGGAGAACTATGCGGCACTGGCCCCGTGTCCGCCTCCGCTGTCGAAACCGGTTCTGGAACCCGGCTGGTGGAGGCGTGATTGGCGGGAGCCCCGGATATAGTCCGGCTGCTCCTTTTCCTGCCAGGACACGAAGGGCGCAGTTATACTTCAAATACCATAATCGCAGGACAGGTTTTTGCTTTACCTCTGCAGCGGTGTGTCGACACTCACCGCCTTCCTCTTGAGCCTGCCCGATCCGGACACCCATGTTCGACGAGTCCCTAGGGGCTTGGCCCCACGCTCCGACCGTCATCTCTGCAAACAGCACGGCGCCTCAAGGGTAAGGCATGATACCTGAGGGGAGTCCTCTTCGGAGGATAGGGTTTTTAGTTTGGCTTACACGTGACACAGGGAGCAGTCCGGGATGATCGGTAATAATGGTCACTGAGGCACCATCACAGCTCGCTTGATCAAACACCCCGTTGACAAGCTCCACAGTAACATCCGGATCTTCTTCGAGTCCTGGATCTAGGGGCCTTCCGGCGTCCTCTGGCTGCGGGGAGGGGATGAAGATTCCTTCTACGGCCCTCCTCGGTTCCTGCTCGGAAACATCAATGCGAGTAATCTTAGCAGAGAATGCTAAAGTAAGTGAAGCAGGGAAAGGAATGACGACTTACCCACTCTGGGGGGTTGTACATGGAGAATCCGTCCCGCGGTTTAATGCGAAGGAATTCTTCCTCTTCCCCTTTGTATAAATCGGACAATATCCTTGCCAGAGCAGTGGTGGAGTCCGGACCATTATGGCCGCAGCGGGCGGCGTCGTCTTCCCCGTTGAAGTGCCACATGGGCTTCCCCCGATATTGAAGCGGTTGCACTCCCCGCATTATGCATATTGCCATGACCTCGACTATCGTCAGTCCGGATTTGGCCAGTAACTTTATCCTACTCATCAGGAAATGTATTTCCCTGGTATCCTCCTCTTGGGGACCCCGGGGGCGCCAGCTTAGACGTGCCATCGACGGGGCGTTACTGAACTTGGGGAGACCTGTCCGGACTGGATCCGGAAGGGGAACGTCATCAATGTAAAACCACTCTGAAGGCCAGTTCTCTGGTGCCTTCTTGGGAGTGCCGATAGGTATCCGGTCTCGGCAATGCGCCATACTTCGGCCCCGACCACTTGACTTAGGGATTCTCCCTGGGTGCGGGGGACAAGGCAAAACAGCTTCTTCCATAACCCGAAGTGAGTTTGCAGCCTAAAAACAGCTCGCAAAGGGCAACGTACCCTGCTATATGTAGTACGGAGGCAGGGGTAAGGTTGTGCAACTGGAGATCGTAGAACTCCAGGAGCCTGCGAAGAAACAGGTGGATGGGAAACCCGACGCCCCTTAGCAGATGCGGGATAAAGCATATTCGCTCCTCTGGAGATGGATTAGGAGATCCCTCCGCTTGTTCCCCTCCGTTATAGGTGGCTATTCCGGCTCGAACGGGGACCATAAACGCCGGTGGGAGAAACCCTTGGGTTTGTAACTTTATCAAACGACTATGAGGAACTGAACACTCTTCCCAATCCCCCGACTTGCAGCGAGGAGAGCGAGCAGAAGAGCTGCGATGACCGGCCATGTTGGAATGGTTTTTTCTGGAGTGCTCTATGGGATGCTTGCTCGAGGGGGGGAGAGTGAGGTTTGGATCTGAGAATTCCCGTCTCTTCAAATAGACGGCCCGCTGGAAGGATCGCGGGTGGCAAATGCAAAAATGCCTCGTCTCCTTGCATTCGCTTGACACGTGGAGATGGTCATTATTGAGGCACTGAAGCTGAGGAGTGCGACATTGATGGGAAACCAGACACTATTCGTCATAGTAGGTACATTGGAGTATTCGAAGAAGGAACCCGCCTTGCAATGCCGAAGACAAGACTGCGCACCGGACTCATCATCATTAAAGCCTGGTTCAGGGGCTACTGAGGGAGTCCTAGATTAGGGGGTATCCGGACAGCCGGACTATATACATCGTCCAGACTATTGAAGCGTGAAGATACAAGACTCAAGACTTCGGCCCGTGTCCGGATGGGACTCTCCTTTGCGTGGAAGGCAAGCTTGGCGATCCGGATATTGTGTTTCCTTCCTTGTAACCGACTCCATGTAAACCCTAGCCCTCTCCGGTGTCTATATAAACCGGAGAGGTTGGTCCTTAGAAGGCCGATCACAATTACAATCATACCATCATAGGCTAGCTCTTAGGGTTTAGCCTCTATGATCTCGTGGTAGATCTACTCTTGTACTACTCATATCTTCAATATTAATCAAGCAGGAAGTAGGGTTTTACCTCCATCGAGAGGGCCCGAACCTGGGTAAACATTGTGTCCCTCGCTTCCTGTGACCATCAGCCTAAGACGCACAGATCGGGACCCCCTACCCGAGATCCGTCGGTTTTGACACCGACAGGGGGGCTTTCCTTCTCTCCTACTCCTCCTTCCCTTCCTCTCCTACTCCTACTAGGGAAAGGGGGGAATCCTACTCCCACCGCCCTAGGGCGTGCCATAGAGAGGGCCAGCCCCTCTATCGGTTCAATATCCGGCGTATCTCGTAGTAGGGGTCCTAAGCTAGGCGTCTTGGAGCGATGGTAACATGGATCAGGGTTTTACCCAGCTTCGGGCTCTCTTGATGAGATAATACCCTACATGCTGCTTTTGATTGTATTCATATGGGTGTAGTACAGAGTACATGTGTCTACCACGAGATTGTACTAATGAATATGAGATTGTCTATTGACTAGCATGGCCTCGGTTTATATAAGACACCGGAGGCCTAGGGTTTATGAGAGTCCTTGTCGGCGCCAAGTCTTGTGGAGTCTTCCTTGTATGCGGCGGGGGTTGTCCGAACTGGCCCATGAGTATACGGTCATGGGGGTCCTCGGCCCAATCCAACTGACCGGGAGACAACATGGTGAGTACCCCTAGTCCAGGACACCGCCAGTAGCCCCCTGAACCGGTCTTCAAGTTGGGGACGCTCCTTGATTCTTCCGAACTGTTCTTCACCTTTGGTTGTTGGTCTTGAAAACTGGTTCAACAAATCTTCTCGTCTTTGATCTTGAGGATCGCCGAGGTGACTCCGAAGAGTTTACACGTCGGGTATCCAAGGAGCCCCTTTAAGTTTCCGGCCTTTATCAATGCCTTGTTAGTTTAATGTCATAGCTCGGGTTTGAAGTTGTTCCTGAGCGGTAACGTCCTCTTGCGTCCGAGCTCCAAGGCCAGACTGCATTCGAGGTATCTTTAGCAGCCGAGCACCAACGCTGGACCGCTTCTGAGCTCCAACGCCGGAATGTATCCAAGCTCCAACGTTGGACTATGTCCAAGCTCCAACGCCGGACTATGTCTAAGCTCGAACGCCGGACTATGTCCAAGCTCCAACGCTGGACTGTATCCGAGCTCCAACGTCGGACTATGTCCAAGCTCCAATGCCTGACTATGTCCAAGCTCCAACACCAGACTATATTTGAGGTGTCATAGATCACCTTGGTTCAAAAAACTTGAAGGAGTTTAGCCGAGCTTAATGCCGTAAATGCCCTCTATGGAGCCAGCCACTAGCGTCCGAGCTTTATGCCGGACTGCTTCCGGGGTGTCTATTGTAGTCGAGCACCAACGCCGGACTGTATCCGAGGTGGTGCACCACCTCGGCCATGGGCTGATTGTTATGAATTTAATTCCAAATTATGCAATGTAATCTCTGCCGAGATGTATAGCCAGTAGCCCTCAAGGTGCGTGTTGGCCTAATATCCGGGATGCATCTGAAGGAAAAAAATCAAACCGCTGACCCTAGTAGCCCCTGAGACTCAGGTCGATTCATAAAATCAGCCTGAGGATCAATTCCCAGCTCGGCAGCATACTTAGGAATAGAAATGCGGTGTGCAAAGTCCTCGAGACTCAGGTTAGGTGCGGCCGACCAACCTGAGGATAATAATCTCCTTGAAAACTATATTCCACTTTAAATTTTCTGCATTGGATTGTCAATGTAGTAGCTCCCGAGACACTGGTCGGGTGGCAACACCAGATCAGGGGATCGATGTGCCCTTTTAATATTTGTAAATGATAAGCACGAAGCCCAGTAGCCCCCGAGCCTTAATGTGGGCACGGGTGGCCGAATTAAGGATCGATGTCCGAAGTAAAATCACAAATTATGTGTAATGATTCTATGTATCCAAGTACTCTACATCATTAATACTCGAATCCGCATTGTACAAAACTTTGTCGACCAACCATCGGCTTCAACCTCCTCGGCCAGTAGCCAGTGAGTGTTTGTCCCACTTTATAAAGCCTTTGTGAGGGCAAAGATTTACGGCAAACAAAGCAATCCGTCCATACGGTTTTATAAACAAAGGTACACAGAGAGACATGTTATATTATTGTTTAACATAAGAAACATCGTCCAAAGAAAATAGTCCCGCTATCGGTTCCTTTCTTTGGGTTGTCATGCTAAGCATGATCATGAAACCTCAGCTCCGACCAATGTAGGAGGAAAATACTGAGGATTTAGTTCGGGGAAAGCTTCCAAACTCTATGGTCTAAATGAACCCAAATTTTTACTTCCGTTGCGACCATTTATAATCTAAAAGTGGCCCATCGCCGGATTCTACCCCATTGTAGATGCTACACAGGGTGTTTCCGAAATAACAAAACAACCCTTAGCCGACGTCTCGGTGCCCGAAGGCGGTTATGTTGGCGGAAACGAGGCAACCAGATATGCGGGCTTTATATATTTCACTTAGTCATAGGAGCTTAAAGTTGGGAGGCCAGCAAGTAGCCCCCCGGTAAGTGTTCGGCGACAGCCGAAGTCAAGCCGTAAACACTTCGGCCAATGCTATGAACGACCCATCATTTAATACAGTCATCGGACCGCTGACCAATTTACGCTTATTGTGACAGTCAGTTTTCGGCTTTCTCCACTGCGGTGCTTAACCATGCGAGCTGGAAGCACAATCGTAGTGGTTCTCCCTTTGCACACCTAGACGAACAAAGCGGAACATAGGAGGCAAGCACAGGATCCGGGCAACCCAACTATTGACTGAAGACACAATTTGAAACTGATGCATATATAGCAATATCCGAGATTTTTTGCCGAATCCCTAAAGGCGTCCAACGTTGCACTGCGAGACTTATGCGGAAAACACAAAAATAGTTGAAAAGTGCCATAGGATTGGAAAACCAAAAATGTTAGGAAAAACTCGACGTCCGAACTAGATCAATTGTTCGGTGCCAATCAGAAAATTGGTTTTAGAAAAAAAAATTGTGCTTCTGTCATGCTTTAACATGACATATCCTATCTCAAGACTTCAAGCGGGTCAGCCTACGGCTTCAACCTCCTATCCCGAAGGTGGAGTACTTCTCGTTAGGCCAGTTTAGCAAACTTTAGCGGCTTTGAGAGAGAAATTAGGCTCCCCGGCTATTGACCACACACTCGCGTCGAAAAAAGGAGTGATAGAAAAAAGACTTTGCAACGGCTAAGAAGAAGAACACTTATTATAAAACAGCTCACATAAATTTAAGAGCCCCTGAATGACTTGGGTAAAAGAATTTTATGTATAATGATTGTATGTACCGAAGTACTTATATCATATATGTGGTCACCCGAACTTTAAACGCGTCTTAACCGACCGTCGGCTTCTCCCTCTTCGGCAAAGGGCCGAAAAGTGTTATGTACTCCACCTGTCGAGAATATCGACGATGTTTTCGATAACCAGGCAATCAGGCCATAAGGCTGTAACAGACAAAGCACGCTCAGGGAACTTATGCTATATTACTGACAACGTGTAAGAAGCATCTTCGAAGAAAATAGTACCTCCACCGATACCTTTCTTCGGTTGATCGTTGTTACTTATGAGACTTGTGCAATAGATTTTTTGTACTCATGAGTTCTATTGTGTGCCAACCATCGTTGAAAACAATAAGAGCGCTAGCTTTTGGCTTCACCCAGCCCGAGGTCCGAGCTCGAATGACCCGATCGTGACAATCGCAGAGGTGCTCCCTTTACTTCCTAGCCGAACAATCAGGAACGTAGGGGTAAACACATGAGCAAGGCAACCCAGCTTGCAAATCGCTTAAGTCAACATGGTGCATATTGTGGCGTAATACACGAACAAGGAACGAATCCGTACAAGTATAATCATATGCAAGAGGAAAGGCTTAATAAAGGAAGCCCCCAAGTAAACTGGGTATTTGAATTTGCGCGTCACAAACAAAGTTTTGACAAGGAAGATTTTCACAAGCAACTTTTTGCCAAAGAAGTATAATGCTTGGTCGAACCAAACAAAATTTAAAACTGGAAGTTTTTGAGCATCAAAGCGACTTAGCTGGTTAATGTGTTCGGCATTGATGACGCGGTCCGAGCTTGGTGCGGGACAAGGTCTCAGCCCCCAAGCCCGATGTGGCCGAGCGAAGAGCTCGGCACTCCGAAGAGGTGAAGCCCCCAGTCTAGCCAAGGTGATGGAGCAGGTCGCCGGGTGACACTGGAATCTCCTGCCGGGTAGGTTGATGAAGCGACGATGCGGGGTTGCCAACACAGGGCATCGCTCCAAGGCGATGACACAATTCGGTCGATGGAGGTCGGCGATGAGGATACCACGCCGAGGGGATAGTGCGTCCCGATCTAAGTCAATTGCCTGCACAGATAAAATAGTGCAAGCCAGAGGTAATAATAATATATTTTTATATATAAAAAATCCTCTACTTAATGAATTTAAGTAAAGTAAATAATTAAAGAAATATGGCCTGAACGCCAAGGTCGTCCCGACAGAGTTGCCGCGGAGATGTTGACACAGGGACGCGCGCTGAGGCGACGCCACAACTTGGTCGACGCAAGAGGACGACGACGTCGGCCCACAGAGTTGACTGTGTGACGCGGTCGAGTTGATTACTGGGGCCGAGCTCGGTGGTGGCGAAGGACTAATAGCCTCCATTTTATAGGGCGGATCCAGTTGTAGATGCGACGTTTGTGAGACTGCGGACAAAAATCTGGATACACTGTTCGACGATGATGACCGCGGCAGACGGAAGCAAGAAGAACTGATTCATACTGAACGGATACCGAGAGTCGGACTGCTTCAATCTTTATATGAAGATTCACCAAACGTGCAGTAGTAATACTGGTTGGATTACTAGTGTCCACCAACTAGGTTTAGGAGATCGTGCTGCAAGACTAAATCAATTGCATTAGTAGGAGTAGTTAGTACTTACATACTTCTCCAAAAGGTAGCAGAACGACCAGAAGCTGAATTGAAAAACAAAAGGAAGTGAATCTCCCTGATGTTGTCAGCGACCGACGGGATTAATACAACATCTCGGTTCGCACACGCTGGTGCAAGCTCTGTCCCGTCCTCAGCTGGAACGCCGCCTAGCCGAACCCTGTCAGCCAACCTCAGATCCTGCTGGCCGGGTTGATCTCCATGGGGGGTTGCCGTGACAATTGATGAAAAACAGGAAGAAACAAATATTAGTTTGGCCTTTATGTAACTAGTATAGCAAGGGACGAGGCACACAATTCATTGTAACCGTCTTGTATTCCAATTAACTAATAGTTCTAGTTAGCAAATTGGTGCACTCTCCTGATAGCTCACGTGCAGAGGAGGACAAAGCCCACAAAAAGAATTGTTCCCTTGATCCGCGTGCGGATGAATCACTATTCAATCCATGCTTGCATGCATGGGTTTGCCTTGGCCTAATGTCTCCGATGTAGTAGAGGTGTAGGGCGTCTCCTATATGTTCGGCCATACGCACGCGCACCTCGCGAATACCTCGGCCATTCTACTGTGGCCGAGTCATGCAGAAAAATCGCCGCCGCTCGCGAGACCGAAACACATCTGCAAACAATACAACAAGGCAGTAGTAATACTTCGAGAAGAAATTGCCTTATTCCATACGGATTTAACTGAAAAAATATCACCTGATAATTCATCGATACGCGGCGATCACCTAACAGGCTCTCAATGAAAGCACAAATGTCGATTCAATATCCGGCGTATCTCGTAGTAGGGGTTCTAAGCTAGGCGTCTTGGAGTGATGGTAACATGGACACGGGGTTTTACCCAGCTTCGGGCTCTCTTGATGAGATAATACCCTACATGCTGCTTTTGATTGTATTCATATGGGTGTAGTAGAGAGTACATGTGTCTAACATGAGATTGTAGTAATGAATATGAGATTGTCTATTGACTAGCCTGGCCTCGGTTTATATAAGACACCGGAGGCCTAGGGTTTAGGAGAATCCTTGTCTTGGGTACCAAGTCTTGTGGAGTCTTCCTTGTATGCGGCAGGGGTTGTCCGAACTGGCCCATGAGTATATGGCCATGGGGGTCCTCGGCCCAATCCAACTGATCGGGAGACGACGTGGTGAGTACCCCCTAGTCCAGGACACCGTCACCCTCCCCTCCTCCACTCCTTTATATACGGGGGAGGGAGCACCCCATGGACACAACTTGATTATTGATCTTTTAGCCGTTTGCGGTGACCCCCTCCACCATAATCCACCTCGGTCATATCATCGTAGTGCTTAGGCGAAGCCCTGCACCAGTAGCTTCATCATCACCGTCATCACGCCGTCGTGCTGACGAAGCTCTCCCTCGAAGATCTACTGGATCGTGAGTTCGTGGGTCATCACCGAGCTGAACGTGTGCAGATCGCGGAGGTGCCATACGTTCGGTACTAGTATGGGTCAATCGTGAAGACGTACAACTACATCAACTGCGTTGTCGTAACGCTTCCGCTTATGGTCTACGATGGTACATAGACAACACTCTTCCCTCTCGTTGCTATGCATCACCATGATCTTGCGTGTGCGTAGGATTTTTTTTGAAATTACTACGTTCCCCAACAGTGGCATCCGAGCCAGATTTATGCGTAGATGTTATATGCACGAGTAGAACACAAGTGAGTTGTGGGCGATACTAGTCATACTGCTTACCAGCATGTCATACTTTGATTCAGCGGTATTGTTCGATGAAGCGGCCCGGATAGAATTACGCGTACGCTTACGCAAGACTGGTTCTACCGACGTGCTTCGCACACAGGTGGCTGGTGGGTGTTAGTTTCTCCAACTTTAGTTGAATTGAGTGTGGCTACGCCCGATCCTTGTTGAAGGTGAAAACATCACATACTTGACGAAAAATCGTTGTGGTTTTTGATGTGCAGGTAAGAACGGTTCTTGCTAAGCCCGTAGCAGCGATGTAAAACTTGCAACAACAAAGTAGAGGACATCTAACTTGTTTTTGCAGGGCTTGTTGTGATGTGATATGGTTAAGACGTGATGAGATATAAGTTGAGTATGATATGATCATGTTTTGTTGAAGTTATCGACAACTGGTAGAAGCCTTATGGTTGTCTCTTTATTGCATAAGATGCAAGCGCCAAATAATTTCTTTACTTTATCGCTATGCGATATCAATAGTTGCAAGAGCAATAGTTGGCGAGACGACCATGTGACGAAACATTGATATAGATCAAGATGATGGAGATCATGGTGTCATGCCGGTGACGATGGATATCATGACGATGCTTTGGAGATGGAGATTAAAGGCACAAGATGATGATGGCCATATCATGTCATATATTTTGATTGCATGTGATGTTTATCTTTTATACATCTTATTTTGCTTAGTTCGGAGGTAGCTTTATAAGATGATCCCTTATTAAAATTTCAAGGTATAAGTGTTCTCCCTGAGTATGCACCATTGTGACAGTTCTTTGTGCTGAGACACCACGTGATGATCGGGTGTGATAAGCTCTACGTTCACATACAACGGGTGGAAGCCAGTTTTGCACACGCAGAATACTCGGGTTAAACTTGACGAGCCTCTAGCATATGCAGATATGGCCTTGGAACACTGGAGACCGAAAGGTCGAACGTGAATCATATAGTAGATATGATCAACATAGTGATGTTCACCATTGAAAACTACTCCATCTCACGTGATGATCGGACATGGTTTAGTTGATTTAGATCACGTGATCATTTAGATGACTAGAGGGATGTCTATCTAAGTGGGAGTTCTTAAGTAATTTGATTAATTGAACTTTAATTTATCATGAACTTAGTCCTGATAGTATTTGCATAACTATGTTGTAGATCAATAGCTCGTGGTGTTGCTCCCCATTTATTTTTATATGTTCCTAGAGAAAAACTATGTTGAAAGATGATAGTAGCAATGATGCGGACTTGGTCCGTGATCTAAGGATTTTCCTCATTGCTGCACAGAAGTATTATGTCCTTGATGCACCACTAGGTGACCAACCTATTGCAGGAGCAGATGCAGACGTTATGAACGTTTTGACAAAAGGTCGGTATGATGACTACTTGATAGTTTAGTGCACCATGCTTTACGGCTTAAAACCGGGACTTCAGAAATGTTTTGAACGCCACCGAGCATATAAGATGTTCCAAGAGTTGAAATTGGTATTTCATACTCATGCCCGTGTCAAGAGGTATGAGACCTCTGACAGTACTTTGCCTACAAGATGGAGGAGAATAGCTCAACCAGTGAGCATGTGCTCAGATTGTCCGGGTACTTGATATGTCTCCAACGTATCTATAATTTATGAAGCATTCATGCTATTTTATTATCAGTTTTGAATGATTACGGGCTTTATTATACACTTTTATATTACTTTTGGGACTAACCTATTAACCGTAGGCCAAGCCCATATTGCCGTTTTATTGCCTATTTCAGTGTTTCGAAGAAAAGGAATATCAAACGGAGTCCAAACGGAATGAAACCTTCGGAAAAGTTATTTTTGGAACAAACGCAATACCGGGAACTTGGAGTGCAAGCCAGGGAAGCGTCGAGGAGGCCACGAGATAGGGGGCGCGCCCACCCCCTGGGCGTGCCCTCCACCCTCGTGGGCCCCTCGAGGCTCCCCCGACCGACTTCTTTCACCTATATATTCCCATATAACCTAAAACCATCGAAAAACAAGATAGATTGGGAGTTCCGCCGCCGCAAGCCTCTATAGCCACCAAAAACCTCTCAGGAGCCCATTCCGGCACCCTGTCGGAGGGGGGATCCCTCACCGGTGGCCATCTTCATCATCCCGGCGCTATCCATGACGAGGAGGGAGTAGTTCACCCTCGGGGCTGAGGGTATGTACCAGTAGCTATGTGTTTGATCTCTCTCTCTCTCTCTCTCGTGTTCTCTCTATGGCATGATCTTGATGTATCGCGAGCTTTGCTATTATAGTTGGATCTTATGATGTTTCTCCCCCTCTACTATCTTATAATGGATTGAGTTTTCCCTTTGAAGTTATCTTATCGGATTGAGTCTTTAAGGATTTGAGAACACTTGATGTATGTCTTGTCGTGCTTATCTGTGGTGACAATGGGATATCATGTGATCCACTTGATGTATGTTTTGGTGATCAACTTGCGGGTTCCGCCCATGAACCTATGCATAGGGGTTGGCACACGTTTTCGTCTTGACTCTCCGGTAGAAACTTTGGGGCACTCTTTGATATACTTTGTGTTGGTTGAATAGATGAATCTGAGATTGTGTGATGCATATCGTATAAGCATGCCCACAGATACTTGAGGTGACAATGGAGTATCTAGGTGACATTAGGGTTTTGGTTGATTTGTGTCTTAAGGTGTTATTCTAGTATGAACTCTATGATAGATTGAATGGAAAGAATAGCTTCGTGTTATTTTACTATGAACTCTTGAATAGATCGAGAAGAAATGATAACTTTGAGGTGGTTTCGTACCCTACCATAATCTCTTCGTTTCTTCTCTGCTATTAGTGGATTTCGAGTGACTCTTTGTTGCATGTTGAGGGATAGTTATATGGTCCAGTTATGTTATTATTGTTGAGAGAACTTGCACTAGTGAAAGTATGAACCCTATGCCTTGTTTCCTACCATTGCAATACCGTTTGTGCTCACTTTTATCTTTAGTTACCTTGCTGTTTTTATATTTTCAGATTACAAAAACCTATATCTACTATCCATATCGCACTTGTATCACCATCTCTTCGCCGAACTAGTGCACCTATACAATTTACCATTGTATTGGGTGTGTTGGAAACACAAGAGACTCTTTGTTATTTGGTTGCAGGGTTGCTTGAGAGAGACCATCTTCATCCTACGCCTCCTACGGATTGATAAACCTTAGGTCATCCACTTGAGGGAAATTTGCTGCTGTCCTACAAACCTCTGCACTTGGAGGCCCAACAACGTCTACAAGAAGAAGGTTGTGTAGTAGACATCAAGCTCTTTTCTGGCGCCATTGCCGGGGAGGCTAGGTAAGAGGCACTCACACCCCGTCAACTAAGCTCTTTTCTGGCATCGTTGCCGGGGAGGTGAGTGCTTGAAGGTATATCTTTATATCTTGCAATCGAATCTTTTTGTTTCTTGTTTTATCACCAGTTTAGTTTATAAAAGAAAACTACAAAAAAATGGAATTGAGTTTGTCTCATACGCTTCATCTTTTTAATATTTTTTGTGAGAATGATGAAAAGGAAAATTGTGCTCATATGCTTGAAGAAGAATTACATAGAATGCTTGGCATGAAATATGTGAATGATGAGCATGATTGCAATGTTTTTAATTAGTATGAATTCCTTGAATACCCATGATGCTAATGATATGCAAAGCCACAAGCTTGGGGATGCTATGTTTGATGAAGATGATATTTTTTGTCCCCCAAGTTTTGATGAGCAAATTTATTATGATGAAAGCATGCCTCCTATTTATGATGATTATTGTAAGTGCATCTAGTGCCACCCCTAGTTGGTTTTGGAGTATTGACGACAAAGTTGGTTGAGGGACTAATGCGTTTGTGACAATTGCAGGATAACACAAGTAGTGTCCCTCATTGATTCGGTTTACCTACCGGAGATGACCCCTAAAAATGTATGAAGACATTGAAGACAATGGTGGTATGTGAAGATATTCATATTGAAGACTATGACATGAGAAGACATTGAGTGAAGACTATGGAGTGCGAAGACTGTGTTGTTTCGCTATTTCCTTTTCTTCTTTGTTGAGTCATAGGAACCACCGTACTGTTAAGTGGGGTCCAAGTGAACTAAGTCAGAATGACTGAAGTGATGCTCAACCCAAATCCTATGTCTTCGAGCGAAGACAATGAGAGCAAATCTTATTCTGAGCTGGATAAGTCAGCTTTGCTTGTAGCCCAAGTAAAGTTGCCGTGTGTGTTTGAAATCTAACCGTTGGAACACGTGTCAGTTCCTTAGTGACCCAGGGTCATTTCGGACATATCAGGCCGGGTTACCCAGTGGCTATAAATAGCCCACCCCCTACACCATAAATTGGTGGCTGCTCAGAGTTAGTGCACGGCTTTTGTCATTTGAGAGCAACCCACCTCGAAGCCTTTGAGAGAGAGAAATCATTGCAAGGACCAAGCCCAAACACCCAGAGCCAAAGAGTGTTAGGCATCACTGAAGTCTTTCTGTCTGTGTGACCTGAAGACTTATTACACTTGAGGACTGTGTATCCTCCAGCCGGTTAGGCGTCGCGTTCTGAGCATCCAAGAGTCATTGTGGATTGCCGGTGAACGAAGTCTGTGAAGGTTCGGAAGTCTACCTTGAAGACTTACCAGAGTGATTGGGCGAGGACTAGGTGTCCTTAGCTCAAGGGGAATAAGGTGAAGACACGGTCTTCTGAGTTGAATCTCAGCCTCCCTAACCAGACGTACAGTTGTCACAGCAACTGGAACTGGTCCAACAAATCCTGTGTCTTCAACAAGTGACTGGTTCTATCCTCTTCCTTCCTTTAGTTAAGTTTGTCTTCGTAAAGTCATTGCCTATCTGTGTATCTGTTTGACTTCATTGCTTGACTACTACTGTTAATTGGCTTCATACTATCTTCCATCCTGATCCTTACTACTTAGCTGCTATTAGTCCTGTACTGTCACATCATTGCATACTTGACTATGGTTTGCTTATGGTAGTTTATCTTCCGCTGCATATCAACTAGGTCATTTCTATTGTTTGTCTTCGAAACTTCCAAGTTTTGAAGACTTTCATAAAAATTGCCTATTCACCCCCCTCTAGTCGATACTAGCACTTTCAATTGGTATTAGAGCAAGGTACTCCCTTGTTCTGAGTGATTCGGTTTAACCACCTGGAGTTTAGCTATGTCGACTGCAGGGATAATCAAAGTCTCCGCTGCTTGCCCCGTGTTCGATGTAACTGAATATCCCTACTGGAAGAATAAGATGCGCATGCATCTTGAAGCCATTGATGTCGACCTCTGGTATGTCGTCAAGAATGGCGTTCCCAAAACTGGTGAAGGTGTCACCCCCACTGATGTCAAGAAGTTCATTCAACTGGACTCTACTGCAAAGAACATCATCTGTGGTCATCTGACCAAAGGACAGTATGGCCGTGTGAGTGCTCTGGAAACATCGAACAGACTCTGGGACTGGCTATCCAAGGTCAACGAAGGCGTCTCAACCCAGAGAGATCAAAGGATCAGTGTTCTTCGCAACCTCTTCAACCGCTTCAAGAGAAACGACAATGAAAATGTCCAGCTCACGTTTGATCGTCTGACTGACATCATAAATGAGCTTCAGGCTCTCGGCTCCACTGAGATTACCAAGCATGAAATCGTCAAGACACTACTGAGATCACTTGACAGCTCCTTTGACACCCTTGCCCTCATGATACAAGAACGCCCTGACTTCAAGACACTCGATCCGTCTGATATACTTGAGAGGCTCAACACACATGAGTTCCAGCTTTCCGAGAAAAGAGATATCTATGGTCCCAACTATGGCCGAACTCGCGCTTTGAAGGCAAAAGTTGTTTCCTCATCTGAAGAAGAATCTGACTGCGATTCTGATGATCCTGAAGACATTGGAAAGGAACTTGCTATGCTTGTGAAAAAGTTCCAGAAGTTCACCAAGAAGAAAGGCTTCAGAAAGTCTTCACGATCTAGCTCAAGAAATGATGAAGCTTCCACTCATGACAACAAGAAGAGAACATGTCACAAGTGCAAGAAGCCTGGACATTATATCTCTGAGTGTCCATAGTGGGACAATGAGAAGAAGAAGAAGAAGAGCAAGGAATATGATTCTGATGACAAGAAGAAGAAGAAATCTTCAAAGTCTTCTTCCAAGTCCTCATCAAGGTCTTCATATCATAAGAAGAGCTCATCTGGCAAGGCTCGTGCTTTTGTTGGCAAGGAAATGGATTCAGAGGATGAGTCTGCATCTGAGGAGGTGGAGGTGGAGTCTGGAGAGGAGTCCGACCCTGGCGTTGCAAGTCTGGCTCTAGCCACAACCTATGTTGCCAAGTCCATCTTCAATACTGAAGACACTAACTTCCACACCAACGCTGAAGTTGATGACAAGGACGATCCTGCTCCCACCTACTGCTTCATGGAACGTGGTGCCAAGGTAAAATCACGTGATGCTTACTTCCAAACATCAAGTGAAGATGACTCTGATTGTGAATCCAAACCCAGCTACAAAACTCTTGCTAAAATTGCAACTGAACAACAAAAAGCTATGGAACATACTCAAAAACTGTTAGACAAAAGCGATGACCTGTTGGACGCGGAAATGACACGTTCATAGTCCTTAATTGAAGACATAAAAAATCTTCATGCTAAGTACCAAGACCTTGAAAGTCTTCATGAAACGCTCTCAACCACTCATGAAAGGCTCTCCTATGATTATCTTCAAAGGAAGCAAGAGCTTGAGAAATTGAAAGCGGCTCATGAAGATCTTCAAAAAGAAAATGTGTCACTCCGCGCTCAACAGATCAGTTTCGCTCAGGATGGATTTGAACCACCATGTCTAAAATGCATTGAGCGTGATAACGCTATCTCTGTTGCTGAATGTTCCACTGCTGCTACTATTGCATTGTCTTCAACTACAAATGTGGTAACTAACCCCTCTGTGGAGGATACCACTACTATTGCTGATGAAAATGCTAGGTTGAAGACATTGCTTGAAACAGGGATGTACAAAAGTTTGAAGGGACATCAGACACTTTGCGATGTCCTCAAAAAGCAGATTCTGAACCGAAACCCTAGGAAAGAGGGTGTTGGGTTCGAGAGGCAAATGAATGTTGATGGTTCCTACTGGAAGCCTGAGCAGTATCCCAAAACCACATGGGTTGCTGCAAAGGAACCTTCAGTAGATCCATCCACCTTATCTGGCTTCACTTGCGCTAACCCTATCATCATTGATGAATCCTTTGATGCAAACTATAAACTGTTCAAAAATCAGAATGGTGAAGTGTTTGCCAGGTATATTGGTACTAACTGCAGGAATGGACCACCTATGAAGAAGATCTGGGTACCCAAGCAGTGTATTGAGAATCTTCATGTGAATGTCATCATGACACCACCAAGGAAGAAGACAAACCCCAGACCTATGGCTTCATATGGCCCAAAGGCTTCATACAGTCACAGGACTCATCTAAGTCACCCTAACGCCAATGTTTTGCAGGGAAATCATACTCAAACTGATGAATATATGCATGTGTCCTCAAACCGCTATGTTCATAGAACTAAGAACTTTTCTGCTTATTCATATGAGTATCATTCATCTCCTGCAAGGCTATTTGCTAGGGTTTCAAAGCTGAAGTTCTCAGATGCTGCACTTAGACTCATTGCTTCTAAACCACCCCTGAAGATGTGGGTGGTGAAGAAGAATTAACTTTCTTTTGCAGGAAATGGTCTCCAGCCAGCAATGAAAGGCGTCCGATACTATTGCTGGGGACCTAAAACACGTAATAGGACGCATGATAAAATGATCTTGCTATATACTTCACATCTGAATTGCTTACCAGTCATACTATGTGTCCTAACTTTGATCTAAGCTGTGACAATCCTTGTATGTGTCAAATGCCTATGCTTCACAACACTCTTTGTGAAGCCTATCCTCCTAACTACACTGTAGGGCATGTCACCAAAAGCTTCAGAATGGATTATGGACAGTGGATGCACAAATCATATGACTGGTGATCGAAGTCTTCTCATGGACTCAACCTTACGTCCATCCGACAAGAGTCACATCACATTTGCTGACACTGGTAAAAGTAAGGTATTGGGTCTAGGTAGAGTTGCAATCTCAAAGGATCAACACATGGATAAAGTGATGCTTGTTGAATCCCTTGGTTTCAACTTAATGTCTGTCTCAATGCTTTGTGACTTGAACATGATTGTGCTATTCGAAAAATATCGCTGCCTTGTACTAATGGAATCTGACAAGTCTCTAGTCTTTGAAGGGTATCAAAAAGATGATCTATACATGGTAGATTTATCAACAGGTCCACAGCTTGCCATATGTCTTCTCACAAAAGCTTCAGAATGCTGGCTCTGGCATCGAAGGCTGGGGCATGCTGGCATGAGGAACTTACACTCACTCGTCAAGAAGAAGCATGTCATAGGCATCGAGGATGTCAAGTTCAAGAAGGATCATTTGTGTGGTGCCTGCGAAGCTGGAAAGATGACTAGGGCAAAGCACCCCTCGAAGACAATCATGACAACATCTCAACCCTTCGAGCTGTTACACATGGACTTATTTGGACCTACTCACTACTCCACCCTCACAACAACTGCTTGTCTCTATGGCTTCGTCATTGTTGATGACTACTCAAGATACACATGGGTGCATATAATTCTCTACAAGACTGAAGTGCAAGATGTCTTCAGACGCTTTGCCAATCGAGCAATGAACAATTATGGCATGAAGATCAAGCATATCAGAAGTGACAATGGCACTAAATTCAAGAACACCGGTCTTGATCTTTATCTGGATACAATGGGAATCACTCATGAGTTCTATGCTCCATACACACCTCAGCAAAATGGCATCGTTGAGCGCAAGAACAGAACTCTCATTGAGATGGCTCGAACAATGCTCGATGAGTACAAGACACCTAGAAAGTTCTGGCCTGAAGCTATTGATACATCATGTCACATCATCAACCGTGTTTACATCCATAAGCTTCTGAACAAAACATCATATGAGCTCCTCACTGGCAATAAGCCAAATGTAAGCTACTTCAGAGTATTTGGAGCTAGATGCTGGATCAAGGATCCCCATCACAAGTCGAAATTTGCACCTAGGGCTCACGAAGGCTTCATGCTTGGCTATGGAAAGGACTCACACTCCTACAGAGTCTTCAACCTCTATCTCTACAAGATCGTCGAAACTGTGGATGTGAGATTTGATGAAACCAATGGTTCACAAAGAGAACTCCTGCCAAGTACACTTGATGAAGCTCCTCCAAGCAAATCTATCAAGCTGATGGGAACTGGTGAAATCATGCCCTCTGAAGCACAGCCTGAAGAGGAACTTATCATTTCTGCACCTAACCAACCTGAAGACAACGCTCAGACCGAAGATAATCCTCCCAATGATGACAATGATCAGCAAGAGCAAAGTCTTCGTCCTGTTCATCCTCGTGTTGCAAATGAAGTACAAATTGAGAAGATAATTGACATCATCAATGCACCTGGTCCACTGACTCGCTCAAGAGCAACACAGTTAGCAAACTTCTGTGGGCACTTTTCATTTGTGTCAATATCAAAACCCAAGAAAGTTGCTGAAGCCTTTATGGAACCTAAATGGATTCAAGCTATGCAAGAAGAACTTCAACAGTTCAAGCTGAACAATGTTTGGGAACTTGTCAAGCGACCTGACCCTCGCAAGCATAACATTATTGGAACAAAATGGATATATCAAAACAAGCAAGATGAGCATGGTCAAGTCGTCAGAAACAAAGCACGTTTTGTGGCTCAAGGATATACTCAAGTAGAAGGAATCAACTTTGATGAAACATTTGCTCCTGTGGCTAGGCTTGAAGCTATTCGTATACTGCTATCCTACACTTACCATCACAACATCTTGCTATATCAAATGGATGTGAAGAGTGCATTTCTCAATGGCAAGATTGAAGAAGAAGTATATGTCGTTCAACCACCTGGCTTTGAAGATCCAAAACATCATGATATGGTGTACAAGCTAAACAAAGCACTGTATGGCCTCAAACAAGCTCCTCGCGCATGGTATGATACGATCAAAGACTTCCTGAAGAGCAAAGGCTTCAAACCTGGATCCCTCGATCCCACACTCTTCACGAAGACATATGATGGTGAACTGTTTGTGTGCCAAATATATGTGGATGACATAATCTTCGGCTGCACCAACCAGAAGTATATTGATGAGTTTGGATACATGATGCAAGAGCAATATCAGATGTCCATGATGGGTGAGCTGAAGTTCTTCCTTGGTCTTCAAATTCGTCAGCAAAGGAATGGCATCTTCATATCTCAAGAAAAATACCTCAAAGATTGTCTGAAGAAGTTTGGAATGGAAGAATGCAAAGGTTACACGACGCCAATGCCAGCCAAACACCATCTTGGTCCCGACGACAATGGTAAAGAGTTCGATCAAAAGGTATACCGCTCCATGATTGGTTCTTTACTTTATCTATGTGCATCTAGGCCAGATATTATGCTTAGTGTTTGCATGTGTGCTCGATTCCAAACGGCACCAAAGGAATCGCATCACTTAGCTGTGAAGCGAATTCTTCGATATTTGGCTTACACCCCAACACTCGGATTATGGTATCCCAAGGGATCAAAATTTGATTTGGTTGGGTTCTCGGATGCTGATTATGCTGGTGACAAGGTGGATCGCAAGTCTACATCAGGCACATGTCACTTTCTGGGTCAATCACTTGTCTGTTGGTCTTCAAAGAAGCAGAACTGTGTATCACTCTCAACAGCTGAATCTGAATACATTGCTGCTGGATCCTGTTGTGCTCAGCTTCTCTGGATGAAGCAAACTCTCAAGGACTATGGCATCAATCTGAAACAAGTACCTCTCTTCCGCGACAACGAAAGTGCCATTAAGATAGCCAACAATCCAGTCCAGCACTCGAAGACAAAGCACATTGAAATTCGTCATCACTTTCTCAGAGATCATGTCATGAAGAAAGATATCGACATCATTCATGTCAACACTGAAGAGCAACTGGCAGATATCTTCACAAAGCCCTTGGATGAGAAAAGGTTTTGCAAGTTACGGTGTGAGCTAAATATCTTGGAATCCTCTAATGTCCTGTGATCAGGCACACATCCTAACACTAATGCATGTTGATGACTTAGATGTGCAACACACAAAGTAATGTATATCTTCAATCAATGAAGACTTACACTCTGAGTGTGAATACATTAACATGGAATTTGACTTCGGAGCGCCACGATAATTGTGCGCCATGTCTGGGTCTAATACTTCCTATACGATGGGTAACGCCACCACCAAAATTCTCTGTTTGAAGTGTTTCACTCATGGCGTTATTTTTGCAATGACTTCGCATTTGGTTTGTCTTCAGTTTCAATTTATCTTCATGATTTTCTTCACTATGATGATTTGATTGCTTTCTGATATATATATATATATATATATATATATATATATATATATATATATATATATATATATATACTAGTGTTCTGTCCTCTACAGCATTCACTTATAGCTATGTCTTCAAGTTGAATCTTTTGAACTAAGTGAATGTGATCGGACCCTAACCTCTCTATGCTTTCAATCTCAAACTCTATCTGTCCAAATCATATGCATTCTATTGAAACTGTCGAATGTCTTCTCTGCGTCCTAGTCAGCAGAAGGCACAGAGACAAAACACTAAGTCTGTTTTAAATAACTCATCTTTATTGTTGAAATCTGGAGAAGCCAGAACAACCATCCGACATGCCTGGCGGGCGTGGGAACACGGGACAACTCTGAGTATGTTGCATGCTTGCCACGTGCCCCTCAGATGTGAACCGCCAGGGGCACCAACATAATTACGCTGTGCCGCACACCTACTTATAAATACTTGTCCCCTGCGGTAAAGAAATCCTTCTTCCACCTCTCCACCTCGTCAAAACCCTAGCGCCACTGCTAGCTCTCGACGACACCGGCGACAAAGCGCTTAGCTGTCGCGACTTCTCCGACGCCGTCCTCACGCCGGCCGCGGGCATCGTCCTCTCCACCGTCGCCGTAGTGTCCTCCGTCACCAAGTTAGGGCACGGTGGACTGAACTTCTCGGTCTCCTATTCATCTCATCTACCAGTTCTTTGTGCGGTAATTATAACTCTATTTTTACCACCTTTTTGATCTTCAAGATTTATCCTATTTACCAAAAGTGGTTTCTGCCTACACAATGTTAGATCTATTCTGTCTGCATCTCATACTGCCTAGTCTATTCACTTAAATTTCATATCCAGTTTGATTCCTCACTTGTACTTATTCACGGATTCGTACAAATCTGGAACCAACTCACAACATATAAGTGAATGTCTTCGCATCATGAGGTCAATGTCTTCAAACTGATTTATCTTCAAAACCTTCTGAGAATGCATATGACCTCTTCCCCTTCCCTCGCATCTCTAATGCTGTCACAGGTACATGTCCGTGGGAGAATCCCTTGGTTCTCATAGTCAGCATTCGTTTGCAGAATACTTATAGCATCACATTAATTCTCCTGAAGCCAGCTCCTGCTTGACTAGCAATCGTAAGTCTCTGAAGCCTTTAAACGTATTGAATCCATTCAGTTTGAAGTTCATGGCTGCAGAGAAATCAGTAAGGAAGGGTGGCAGACAGCGTCGAGGGGGTACATCAAAAGATTTGCATGATGACCTAGCAGAGCTCTACAAGACAGATCCTGAAGAGAATTATCATCAGCGCAAGACACGAATCCAATCGATTCGACGCTATTGGGCTGAAGAATGGTTCAAGTACAAGTTCGTAACCAAGGAATATGTAGAGAAGAATGCTATCAAGAGTACTTGGGGTGATATTCTCTATCGAGGCCTTCAACCCAAGAACAGAGCTGAAGCTATTGCACAAGGTTTCTATCCCTACATGGTCCGAGGACCTCAGCCGGAGAATGCCGATCCCTCATCATTACTCTGGTGTTGTGATGATGCTCTCTTCAAGCGCAACTTCTAGCACGCAAAGGCTTCGGCCAAGGAAAACAAGAAGTCATTGGGATTAGACTTCAACCCTGGTCCCACTGCTCCCCGTGCTGACGGCTCACGTGATGCGGAACCAAATGTCATCGGCCCCTTCTCCAACCTTGATGACCTCATCACTTACATCTTGGTCCATGGTGCCAAAGTGGATCATTCTGATAATGATGCTGACACTGATGAAGCCCCAGCTCCTCCTCCAAAGCCGCAAAAGCAAAAGAAGCCAAAAGCTTCAAGATCAGCTGCTCCAAAAGCTTCACGTGCGAAGACTCTGGCCACTACACCTCCTGAAGACAGTGTGCAGTCTGAAGATCAATCCCGAATCTCCAAGAAGACGGAGAAGAAAAAGCAAATCGTCAGGCATACTGATCAAACCTTGACTCCTGCTACCATTCTACGTGAAGAACCCATTGATCTGTCCAGCGATGAAAATCTTGCAGATGATGCCCTTGAGCAACTGATCAAGAGCAAGGAAGAAGAAGAGATCTTCAACAACCTGCCTCTCTTCGATGTGGCAATCATCCATAACTTCATTGATGAGTGGTTTGACACACCAAATCTCAGCTTTGAAGATCTGCAGCTTCCCATTGGCCTCAACGTCTCCTTCAATGGCGCCATTGCTTCTGAGCTAGCTCTCGCTCAGCGCATCGTTGAGCTGAAAAACAAAATTGATTATGAGAAGGCTCAGTTCAAGAAGCATGTGGCGAAGCTCAGCGTGCAAGATGTCAGAAACTTCAAGGTCATGCTGCATCAGCTTAAAGAAGCCTTTCTCAAGAAGCGCCAAGAAGCCCAAGGCTCTCGCGAGCGTATGAAGAGTTTGGCTGACAAGTGTGTGCTTGCCTACAATGAGGCTGAGAAGCGCAAGTCTCTTGGCCATCCTGGCATTGACCCCAGGATGGCTGCAAAGAAGAAGAAGCTCTCTACTGCCCATCCTGCACCTTCAAGTCAAGAAGCACCTCGCATTATCTTCCCAAGCAGCATGACTGGCTCGAATCCAAAGGTCACGACTACCGCTTCAGAACAGAAGAAGACGAGGGCTGCCGAGGCTCAAGCCAGAAAGAGAAAGAATACTAAAGCCTTTGATGCCGCTCCCTCCAAGAAGAAGCACAAAACGAAGAAGAATTGGGCTGCTCCCACAGAGCCCTTGGTTGTTGAACCTATCTCAGTGGTTCGCCCTGCGTCTGAACATCAAGAAAGACGGATGATAGTTCATGAGCCTGCTCCCACAGAGGCTCATGAAGCTGAAGATATTCTAGCAGCTGAAACCACCGCTGCTGAAGACATTGGTCAAGATGACAATGTTGAAGATGATGAAGTTCTTCCTCAGATCGAACACAACGTGGTATCATCGCCTGTTCTCACGAATAGCGAACTCATCAGCATTGGTCGTCCTCTAACGTGAATTGCACAGGATGCATCATGGGCTGATCACCCACAGCAACAAGACTCCCTAAGTGCTCCCCAACAACAACAACAAGTTACACCACCCATGCATGAAGAAGAAGAAGACTTTGAGGCCCAGCCAACTCCATCTCCAAAGGCGTTGCCAGCTTTTCACAGGCTTCGCAAAGGACAAAAGCCTCAAGTCCCTCTTTCGAGTGTTCCAGAAGGAGAAGTGCATCATCAACCTGTTGCACGTCAAGTGTTTCCTGAAGCCACTCCAACTGAGAATGTCTCCGCGTCTGAAGCCCAAGCTGCTGAAGACAATCCGGCTGCATCAGCCGATGAAAGACAAGAAGACGTACGTGTCCCTACTCCCCCAGTTATTGAAGAAGCTGTTCCTGATGTGAACGTGCCAGTGCCCGACCCTCCAGCTCATCAAGTGGAGGTTGAAAATCCTGAAGCTGCCACTACCAATGCAAGTGAAGCCAATGACGTAGTCATGGCTGAAGCTAATGTGGAGCTTGGACCAACCAGTGTGCCTAAAGCCAATGAGGCAACTGCTCCCGAAGCACCTGTTGTGCAGCCTGAAGCCTCAGCTGCTGCCACTGCTCTTGTTCCGCCACCAAGGCCCTATATAATTGAGCAAGCATACAATCATGGTCAGCTAACCACTGTCCCATGGCCCATTCTGGTACCTCCGCCTACTACCTCTGGACCTCAGTTTGATTATCATGTTGAGCATAGGCCTCAGGTCCAGAAACCAAAGCCAAGACTGCCAAGGTTACCAGGCACTGCTAATTCTATAGGGTCCTTCAATGCAAATGGCTTCAAAAGCCACAATACCTTCTTTGACAGTGCCAAGAACCCCTACTCAAAGCCAAGGATATCATTAGATCGTTTCTGGAGCTATCAACAGCGAAGCTATTACTCATGCATTCTGTATGATCAAGGGCGCATTTTCCCTCATATGCGCCTCGACACTGAAGCCATTGCTGGACTGCCGTGCTTAGAAGAAGCACTTGACTGTTTTCGTGATGCCGGTCTACTTAGCTTTGTGACTGACAAAGAACATTGGAATGAAGAACTTTTGCTTCAATTCTATGCTACCCTCCACATTCGCGGCTACAATAGAGATATCAAGACCTGGGTTCTTGAGTGGATGACCGGAAATGTTCATCATGAAGCCAAAGCTCTTGATGTCATCGAGCTTACAGGCCTATCCACTCCCGGAGAGCTCTATGAACCTGACTGTCAACTACACCGCAATGCACTGGAAAGCATCTTCCACAAGCCTGAACCCAATATGAGCCAGATGTTGAGCATGATGAAGACCTTGCCATCTGACGCTGAATATCCAACGGAGTTCTTTGTTGATGACCTTGAGTATCTGCCTCGCACCATATATCACATCATTAGGCGAACTCTATGGCCTATCAAAGGACATTCATCAGCTGCTAAACTTGAAGGAGCCATGAAGACTTTGGTCTTTTACATCCTCAATAGCATCAACTTCAATTCCCAAGAATTCTTCATCAAGCAACTTGCTGCTTCTGGATCTGACCTTTTTGGTCTGAAGTTTTATGCTCCATGGGTCATGCGCCTCATCAAGCGACACTCTTCTGTCAACTATCAGCCCTATGCTCACAATCATCTGATCTTTCTACCAGAGGTTGATATGTTAGTTGAAGCTATATACCCTGAGCCTACCAAGGAACCTCTTTGTCTTCAAAATGCTGATCACCAAAGCTTCACTCAGTCCATGGAAGGCATTCAAGCAGTATCACGTATCTATCCAATGGCTGGAAATACTCGTCTGCCTCATCGTGCGCAAACTGAAGCCACTGAAAGCACCATTGCCCAAAGGCCTAAGAAGCGCTCTCGTGTTCTAAATGACCGAGAACTTCTTGTGGCACTTCATCAGAAACAAGATAAGCATCACTATTGTCTCAAGAGACAGATGCGAAGCCTCTTGGTGGATGTCAATCGTATTCGAAATCTTGCCACCAAGAATGCATTTGTTGCTCATGAGACTTGTCGGCGATCATGGAAGAGTTTGATGCTGCTTAGTGCTGAAGCAGATCTTCAAGACGATGGCTTCACTGAAAGATTCAAGTTTGACTCCACTCCTCCACGGACTGCTATCCTACGTCGAACTCCATCACTTGAAGACTCTGACTATTCTTCCTCCGCGGCAACTGTGAATGCAAGAGTGATCGATGATGAGGATGATGCTACTTCACCGCCTCCTACTTCTGCATGCATCGACACTGCACCAAGTACGTCTGCACCACCAAGCAACAACGACAACCCTGCTGCTTCACCTACTCACGAGGACGAGTAGATGCTCTATGTCTTCAAACCTTTTTGGTCCTTATTGACAAAAGGGGGAGAAACATATGAGTTTGATAGTCTTCAAGCGGGTTCATATGGGCGGTTGCTTTATATTTTTCCTCGTGTTTACAACTCTCACTTTTGAAACATTTGGTTCTTTGAGTTGTAACACTTAAACTTGATGGTCGTCTGCTACTTATTTGCTTTATTGTGATGCGATGATAAATTCCGCATGTGCGATGATAACTTCCGCACTTAGATCATTCTGCAGACGTCCATTTTTCATTATGCATGTCATTCTATTTGCTATATCATTTCATGCATGATGAATTATCTTCATAAATTGAAGTGGATCTCCACAAGTACAACCTGCCATGTGCATTTGCATTCCAAAAGCAAATTACTTATATGCACATCTTCAGGGGGAGCCCTTGCTAATTATGAAGACAATACCCTATCCTTTACAATTTGACATACTTTATCCCCGTTGAAAACTTCAACCAGTTTGTCATCAATCACCAAAAAGGGGGAGATTGTAAGTGCATCTAGTGCCACCCCTAGTTGGTTTTGGAGTATTAATGACAAAGTTGGTTGAGGGACTAATGCATTTGTGAGAATTGCAGGATAACACATGTAGTGTCCCTCATTGATTCGGTTTACCTACCGGAGATGACCCCTAAAAATGTATGAAGACATTGAAGACAATGGCGGCATGTGAAGATATTCATATTGAAGACTATGACATGAGAAGACATTGAGTGAAGACTATGGAGCGCGAAGACTGTGTTGTTTCGCTGTTTCCTTTTCTTCTTTGTTGAGTCATAGGAACCACCGTACTGTTAAGTGGGGTCCAAGTGAACTAAGTCAGAATGACTGAAGTGATGCTCAACCCAAATCCTATGTCTCCGAGCGAAGACAATGAGAGCAAATCTTATCCTGAGCTGGATAAGTCAGCTTTGCTTGTAGCACAAGTAAAGTTGCCGTGTGTGTTTGAAATCTGACCGCTGGAACATGTGTCAGTTCCTTAGTGACCCAGGGTCATTTCGGACATATCAGGTCGGGTTGCCCAGTGGCTATAAATAGCCCACCCCCTACACCATAAATTGGTGGCTGCTTAGAGTTAGTGCACAGCTTTTGTCGTTTGAGAGCAACCCACCTTGAAGCCTTTGAGAGAGAGAAATCCTTGCGAGGACCAAGCCCAAACACCCAGAGCCAAAGAGTGTTAGGCATCACTGAAGTCTTTCTGTCTGTGTGACCTGAAGACTTATTACACCTGAGGAATGTGTATGCTCCAGCCGGTTAGGCGTCGCGTTCTGAGCATCCAAGAGTCATTGTGGATTGCCGGTGAACGAAGTCTGTGAAGGTTCGGAAGTCTACCTTGAAGACTTACCAGAGTGATTGGGCGAGGATTAGGTGTCCTTAGCTCAAGGGGAACAAGGTGAAGACACGGTCTTCTGAGTTGAATCTCAGCCTGCCTAACCAGACGTACAGTTGTCACAGCAACTGGAACTGATCCAACAAATCCTGTGTCTTCAACAAGTGACTGGTTCTATCCTCTTCCTTCCTTTACTTAAGTTTGTCTTCGTGAAGTCATTGCCTATCTGTGTATCCGTTTGACTTCATTGCTTGACTACTACTGTTAACTGGCTTCATACTATCTTCCATCCTGATCCTTACTACTTAGCTGCTATTAGTCCTATACTGTCACATCATTGCATACTTGACTATGGTTTGCTTATGGTAGTTTATGTTCCGCTGCATATCAACTAGGTCATTTCTATTGTTTGTCTTCGAAACTTCCAAGTTTTGAAGACTTACATAAAAAATGCCTATTCACCCCCCCTCAAGTCGATACTAGCACTTTCAATTATATTGATGAAAGTGGGTTTGGAAGAGTGTCAACTTTAGGAAGTAGTGATCCCACTATTTTGGAGGATGTTGAATCTTATTGTGATGAACATGAAAGTGGATTTGGAAGAGTGTCAACTTTATTTAGTGATGATTCCACCATTTCAGAAGAGGTTCCAATTGATTATGAGAACAAAGTTGCTATCTATGATGATTATTGTGATGACTTGTATGCTATTAGGAATAATGACAACCGTGAAACTTGTCATCATGATTTTAGTTTTCAATTGGATTATGCCTCACATGATAATTATTTTGTTGAGTTTGCTCCCACTACTATTCATGAGAAGAATTTTGCTTATGTGGAGAGTAGTAAATTTTTTATGCAAGTAGATCATGGAAATAATGCTTTAGGTGCTGGTTATATTGTTGAATTCATTCATGATGCTACTGAAAATTATTATGAGGGAGGAACACATGCTTGTAGGAATTGCAATAATATCAAGTTTCCTCTCGAGGTGCTTAAAGTTTTGAAGTTATGCTTGTTTTGCCTTCCTATGCTAGTTGATTATTGTTCCCATAAGTTATTTGCTCACAAAATCCCTAAGGCCATGTTCGGTTTATCCTCTTGCCATAGGGATTGAAGGGGATTGGGGAGGTTTGAGAAGGATTTTGACTTGCAAGGGATTTAATCCCTTTCAATCCCTTTCAAACCTCTTCAAACCCTGCCAAACTGAACAAGGCCTAAGCATAGGAAGAGGGTTAGGCTTAAATTTGCTAGTTATATGCTTCATGATGCTCCCGTTATGTTTCAATTCTTATCTTTTATGTGAGCATCATTGTCATCATCATGCCTAGCTAAAAGGCATTAAAGAAAAGCGCTTGTTGGGAGACAACCCAATATTTATCCTTACTGTTTTTGTGTGTCCACATGATTATTCTACTGTAGTAATCATGTTTTCTAGCTTTTGTTTCAATAAAGTGCCAAGTAAGACCTTTAGGATAGCTTAGAGTGATAGTTGTGTTGATCCTCCTGAAAATCAGAAACTTTTTAACCCAGTAAATTAGTTTTGATAATTCCCAGAAACGTGCTTCTGCTCTGATTCGTTTTTATATGGATTGGTACACAAATTGATTAGGACTTCCTAATTTGGTAGGATTTTTGTAGTTCCATAAGTATACGTTTGATACAGATTACTATAGACTGTTCTGTTTTTGACAGATTCTGTTTCCATTGTGTTGTTTGCTTATTTTCATGAATCTATGAGTAGTATCGGAGGGTATGAACCATAGATAAGTTAGAATACAGTAGATATTATACCAATATGAATTTAGAATGAGTTCATTACAGTACCTAAGTGGTTGTTTTATTTTCTTATACTAATGGAGCTTACGAGTTTTCTGTTGAGTTTTGTGTTGTGAAGTTTTCAAGTTTTGGGTAAAGATTCGATGGACTATGGAATAAGGAGTGGTAAGATCCTAAGCTTGGGGATGCCCAAGGAACCCTAAGGTAATATTCAAGGACAATCAAGAGCCTAAGCTTGGGGATTCCCCGGATGGCATCCCCTCTTTCGTCTTCGTTCATCGGTAACTTTACTTGGAGCTATATTTTTATTCACCACATGATATGTGTTTTGCTTGGAGCATCATTTTATTTTGTTAGTTTTTGCTTTCTGTTATTTAGAATAATGTTTTGCATCTTTATTTTCAATAAAAATGTCAAGGATAGCCTTTGCCATGCTTATTTTGCTAGTATACATGTTGCTGTTTGAAAACAGAAAGTTTACCGCTGTTGCAAAAATTCCCTAGAAAAGTCAGAGAATGGTATAATGTTGAAACCTTTTTCATATTGAGGTATGATAAATCTTATACAGTAAGATATTTTTCTCATAATTTTTGGAGTTAGGGAAGTATGATGAATCTTGCATTCTTTACAGACTAGTGATTTTGGTGTATTGAAGACTTATAGGTTAAGGGACTGATGTGTTTGTGAGTGTACACATGTCTATAAGTCTATGAGGAGTTTGATATTTGCAGAGAAAGTCGACCACTAAAAATGAAGTTCTTTGTCTGAAGACTTTGTATATCTGAAGACTTTCTGAAGACTTTGAAAGTGAAGAAATTGGTGTGACCTTGTAGACTTGGTATTCATTCGAGGAACATGAAGCGTGAAGACTTTTGTTTTCGTAGTTTCATTTTCTCTTTCTTGAGTCATAGGAAACACCGTACTGTTAAAGGGGGTCGAGAAAATACTAAGGAAAACTTTCCATGTGATGCTCAACTCAAAATCCTACACCTACCAATCCCTTCGAGTGAAGCCATTGGAAATCTCATACAGTTCAGTCATATTCTTCAGTGACAGAGACGAAGTTCTTCTGGTCTCTGAGGAATTTGTTCTGACTGAGGAGTTAGGAATTCACCAGTGTGAATTACCTGCATAGTGAGGAACATGATAGCCCTGAGGATTTTGATAGTCAAAATTCCGACCGTTGCTGTGCTATGCGCCAGCGGTTCCAAAATATCTACCCACCTAACGGTCATATCAGACAAGGGCATTTATGTCTTATCATGTCGGGCTGCTCCCTAGGCTATAAATAGCCGTCCCCATCAACCACTAGCTAGTTGGATGCTCCGAGGGAAACTGACACTTGTCAATTGAGAGCATCCCATCCTTCGAGGACTTAGAGCGAAAATCATCAAGTGAGGAAAACCAAACCAAACACCTACAAACCCAAAGTGATTGAGCATCACTGAAGAGATTGATCCTGCGTGGATCCGATGCTTGTTTCCTTTGAAGACTGTGCTTCTTCTAGACGGTTAGGTGTCAAGGTCTAGAGCATCCAAGAGGAATTGTGGATCGCCGAGTGACCTAGTTTGTGAAGGTTCGGAAGTCACCTGAAGACTTACCACGAGTGTTTGGGTGAGGTCTGTGTGACCTTAGCTCAAGGAGAATACGGTGAGGACTGTGTGTCCGGGACTGGGTGTCCTCGAGTTTAAATACTCAGCCGCTCCAACTAGATGTACATTTGAGACAGCAGTTGGAACTGGTCTACCAAATCATTGTCTTCACCAAGCCTACTGGTTCTATTTCATCAACTCTTTCATTTCCTCATGTCTGTTGTTGTGTGCCTGTTCATATCTGTTTGAAGACTTTGAGTGAAGACTCTCTCAATTTCCTTAGATCAATTTCTTCAGTCTATCCGTCTTCGTTCTTGTGTTATCCTGTGTTTACGCTTTCTGTACTCTGTGTTTGTCTTCATCTCGCCATGATGACTATGCTTGTATCCTGTTATGTTTACTTCTGAGTACTTATTCCGCTGCTAGTAGTTCTTCATTTAGGAATTTCCTCACAAGCAAATTCCTCAGCGAAGAATTTATAAAAATCGCCTATTCACCCCCTCTAGTCGATATAACGCACTTTCAATTGGTATCAGAGCAAGGTACTCCCTTGTTCTGTGTGATTTTGGTTTAACCGCCTGGAGTTTTAGTTATGTCGACCGCAGGTATGATCAAGGTCTCTGCTGGGTGTCCTACCTTCGATGGAACGGACACCCCTACTGGAAGAACAAGATGCGAATGCATCTTGAGGCAATTGATAACGATCTCTGGTATGTTGTGGAAAATGATGTTCCCATAGTCTCACCCTCTCTGAACGCTACTGATGTGAAGAGATTCAAGCAACTCGATTCTCAAGCGAAGAATATCATATGTGGTCATCTGAGCAAAGGACAGTATGGAAGAGTGAGTGTTTTGGAAACTGCCAAGCTTATCTGGGATAGGCTGTCCAAAGTAAATGAAGGAGTCTCAACTCAACGTGACTCTCATGTTGATGTTCTTCGCAATCTCTTCAACCGCTTCAAAAGACTCGACAATGAAAATGTTTAGCAAACCTTTGATTGCCTCACTGACATCTCAAATGAGCTTCAAGCGCTTGGCGCCACTGACATCACCGACCATGAGGTGGTGAAGAAATTGCTGAGATTGCTAGATTCCTCATTTGACACTCTGGCACTGATGATTCAAGAGCGTGCTGACTACAAGTCACTTGATCCCACTGATATCCTCCAGAGGCTAAACACTCATGAGTTCCATCTTATTGAGAAGAGAGATCTCTACGGTTCGAGCTATGGCAGATCACGTGATTTGAAGACCAAGGCAGTCTCTGAGTCTGAAGATGAAGACTCTGCTAGCAGCCTTGGTGACCCTGAAGAACTAAGCCAGGAACTTGCACTGCTCGTGAAGAAATTTCAGAAGTTCTCAAGACTTGGTCGCTTTGGAAAACCCTCAAGGAGCAATGATTCCTCATCTAGTGACTACAAGAAGAGGCTATGCCACAAATGCAAGAAACCTGGTCACTACATCCAAGATTGTCCTCAGTGGGATAAGGAATCAAAGAAGAAGAAATACAAGGATTACAGTTTTGATGACGCAAAGAAAAAGAAGAAATCTTCAAAGTCTTCATCATCAAAATCCTCGAGGTCTTCATCTCACAAGAAGAGCAGCTCCAAGAAGGCTCGGGCATTCATTGGCAAGGAAATGGACTCTGAGGTTGAATCTGAGGAACATGAGGACGAGGAGGCATCTGAGGAGTCAGAGTCTGGTGTGGAGAGCCTAGCTCTCGCTACTGCATTCGTCAGCAAGTCTATCTTCAACTCTGATGAAAACGACTCCAGCAACAAGGCTGATGAAGGCAATGATGACTACGCTCCCACCTATTGCTTCATGGCAAAGGGTGCCAAGGTTACTAAATACACCTCCTCTGACTCAAGTAAGGATGAATCTGATGAAAATATCAAACCCAGCTACTCTAAACTTGCTAAAATTGCTGTGAAACAACAAAAGGCTTTTGAAAAGGTTCAAAACATGCTAGACAAAAGTGATGATATGTTGGGTGAAGAAATGGATCGCACTAAAACCTTGACTTAAAATCTTCAGAGACTTCAGTCCAGGTTTGACAATCTTCAAGGTCATCATAACACTCTCTTATCTGATCACGAGAAGCTTTCTTATGAATTTGTTCAAAGAAAGCAAGATCTTGAAAAGCTAAGAGTGGATTATGAAGATCTTCAGAAGGAGCACGATTCATTACTTGCTCAACAAATTAGCGCCACCCAGGAAGAATTTGTTCCTCCATGTCTGAAGTGCATTGAACATGAAACTGCTAATTCCTCACCTGAATGTTCAAATGCTTCTAATGCTACAAATTCTTCATATGTCTCTGCTGTCACTAATTCCTCATCTGAGGACAATGTTAGTATCACTGATGATGTAGGGCTAAAGGAATTGTACATGACAGGCATGTGCAAAAGCCTCAAAGGGCATCGGACTCTTTGTGATGTGCTCAAAAAGCAGATCCTCAATAGAAACCCTAGAAAAGAGGGTATTGCCTTTGAGAGGAAACTCAATGCTGATGGAACATGTTGGAAGCCTAAGCAGTACCCCAAAACCTCATGGGCTGCTGCAAAGGGACCTCCAGTTGATCCATCCAACTTATCTGGCTTTACATGTGAATCTCCTCATTCTTTTGATGAGTCATTTGACACTAACTATAAACTGTTCAAAAATCAGAATGATGAAGTATTTGCTAGATATTTTGGGACTAACTGCAGGAACGGTTCTCCTATGAAGAAAATCTGGGTTCCCAAAAGTTGCCTTGAAAGTCTTCAGGTGAATGTCCTCATGACACCACCTGTGAGAAAAAGGAACTCCAGATCAAATTCTTCATATGAACCAAATTCTTCATATGGATCCATGTCCTCAGCTGGACCAAATTACTCATGTGGATCAAATTCCTCAAAAGGATCAAAGTCCTCATCTGATCATCATCGTGCTAACCCTTCTGTTTCGCAGGGTAGAGCTAAGGGCTATGAATATGTGCATTATTCTTCAAATCATTATGTTCATAAGTCCTCGAAGAATTTCTCTGCTTACTCATATGCTTACCCTAACCCCTCTTATGTGAAACAAAGTGGACTGGCGTCTATGCCACCTTTCTCATATGGTGCTCGCAGAGTGATGAATTCTTTGCCACCCCTTCAGATGTGGGTGGTGAAGAAAAAGAACTAATCTCTTATGCAGGGTCAGATCTCCAGTCGTGCTCAAAACGACTGAAGAATTTGCTGGAGACCTGAACAGTGCCTGATAGGATGCAGGCTAATCATGATGAAATGAACCTTCATTTCACACGTCCTCATACTGATCAGCTGTTCAAATTGCTTGATGAAATTGACCTGATGATACTGATGTCATATTCTTCACTGATGAAGTATATGAGTTTGTAAGCTGCACTAATTCATCTGCAGGATGACCAACCCAAAGCAAATGAGTGGGTCCTCGATAGTGGGTGTACAAATCACATGGCTGGTGACATGAATCTCTTGATGGATGCTCCCTTATCACCGTCACATCTTAAGCATATCATCTTCGCTAACAAAGGCAAAAGTCAGGTATTGGGTCTAAGTAAGGTTGCGATCTCTAAGGACATACACATGGACAAAGTCATGCTTGTTGAGTCCTTAGGATACAACCTCATGTCTGTCTCAATGCTTTGTGATCTTGATAGGGTTGTTGTCTTTGGCAAGTATCGTTGTGTTGTGATCATGGAAGCTGACAATTCCAAAGTCTTCGAAGGCTTTAGGAGAGGAGACTTGTACATTGTTGATTTCTCTACAGGACCACAACCTGCCGTGTGCTTACTTGCAAAAGCTTCAGAAGGATGGCTATGGCATCGACGACTTGGTCATGCTGGCATGAGGAATCTGCACACGCTCGCGAAGAAGAAGCATGTCATTGGCATTGAGAATGTTAAATTCCTCAAGGATCATTTATGCGGAGCCTGTGAAGCTGGGAAGATGACAAAGGCCAAGCATCCAGCGAAGACTATCATGACTACCACTCGACCATTTGAATTGCTTCATATGGATCTTTTTGGTCCTAATCATTATTCTGCTATGACAAATGATGCATCTCTATATGGCTTTGTAATTGTTGATGATTATTCTCGTTACACATGGGTACACATTGTTACTTACAAACATGAAGTGCAGGAAGTCTTCAAACGATTTTCCTCGAGGGCTTCAATGAACTTCGGTGTGAAGATCAAGCACATCAGGAGTGACAATGGAACTGAGTTCAAGAATTCTGGTCTTGATGACTATCTTGATGAACTTGGTATTAGCCATGAGTTATCTGCTCCTTATACTCCTCAACAGAATGGCATCATGGAGCGCAAAAACAGAACTCTCGCTGAAATGGCTCGCACTATGCTTGATGAATACAAGACACCTTGTCGGTTCTGGATTGATGCAATTGATACTGCTTGCCACATCATCAACAGAGTATATCTTCACAAATTCTTCAAGAAGACTGCCTATGAACTCCTCACTTACAAGAAACCCAATGTAAGTTACTTCAAAGTCTTCAGTGCTAAATGTTGGATTAGAGATCTCATCACAATTCTAAGTTTGCACCGAAAGCACATGAGGGTTTCATGCTTGGTTACGGAAAGGACTCGCACACCTATAGAGTCTTCAACAACGGTCTTCACAAGGTTGCTGAAACTGTAGATGTGTGGTTCGATGAAACTAATGGCTCGCAAAGAGAGCACCTACCTTCTGTGATAGATGAACCAACACCTGAGGATTCTATCAAGTTCAAAGCCACTAAGGATGTCATTCCTACTGAAGAATCTTCTAAAGAATTCATTCCAGAACATGATGAACATCGAGCTGGCACACCAGAAGAAAATGGTGCTGAGGAAAATGCTCCTGAAGAAAATGCGGATCAAATTCCTCGAAGACAACTCGCTCATCCTCGTATTCCAAATGAAGTGAGAAGATCATCAATGACATTGAAGCACCAGGTCCTCTCACATGCTCAAAAGCTTCACATTTATCTAACTTTTGTGGGCACTTTGCGTTTGTCTCTATCACAGAGCCCACTAAGGTAGATGAAGCATTTCTGGAGCATGAGTGGATTCAAGCTATGCAAGAAGAATTACATTAGTTCGAGCTCAACAACGTCTGGGAACTGGTCAAACATCCAGATCCTCGCAAGCACAACATTATTGGCACAAAGTGGATCTACTGCAAAAAGCAAGATGAAAATGGCCTTGTGGTTAGGAATAAGGCACGGCTTGTAGCTCAAGGCTACACACAGGTTGAAGGAGTGACTTCGATGAAACTTTTGCACCTGTTGCTAGACTTGAGGCTATTCGCATATTACTTGCTTATGCTAACCATCATGATATTATCTTACAACAAATGGATGTGAAAAGTGCATTCCTCAATGGTAAGATTGAGGAAGAAGTATATGTTGCTCAACCCCCAGGTTTTGAAGATCCAAAGAATCCTGATAAAGTCTTCAAGCTCAACAATGCCCTGTATGGCCTCAAGCAAGCCCCTCGAGCATGGTATGATACCTTGAAGGAATTCTTTGTGAAGAATGGCTTCAAACCTGGTTCACTCGACCCAACTCTTTTCACTAAATCTTATGATGGTGAATTGTTTGTGTGCCAAATATATGTTGATGATATCATTTTCGGCTGTACTGACCAACGATATAGTGATGAATTTGCCTATATGATGAGTGAACAATATCAAATGTCTATGATGGGAGAGTTGAAATTCTTCTTAGGTCTTCAAATTCGTCAACAGCGCAATGGAATATTCATATCTCAGGAGAAATACCTCAAGGACGTATTGAGGAAATTCGGGATGCAAGATTGCAAAGGGGTCAAAATTCCAATGCCCACAAATGGCCATCTATGCACTGATGAAAATGGTAAAGACTTCGATCAAAAGGTATACCGCTCCATGATTGGCTCTTTATTGTACCTATGTGCATCTAGGCCGGATATTATGCTTAGTGTTTGCATGTGTGCCCGATTTCAAGCTACACCGAAGGAATCACACCATAAGGCTGTGAAGCATATTCTTCAATACTTAGCTCACACACCAACACTTGGATTATGGTATCCCAAGGGCTCCACTTTTGATCTCATTGGATATTCAGACTCTGACTATGCTGGCGATCGCGTGGACCGCAAGTAAACATATGGTACATGTCATTTCCTTGGACGATCTTTGGTCTGTTGGTCCTCGAAGAAACAGAACTGCGTATCTCTCTCCACTGCAGAAGCTAAGTACATTGCTGCTGTATCATGTTGTGCTCAACTACTATGGATGAAGCAAACACTCAAGGACTATGGCGTCAACGTGAAGAATTGCCTCTCTACTGTGACAATGAGAGTGTCATCAAGATTTCTCATAACCCAGTTCAGCACTCGAAGACCAAGCACATCCAAATTCGTCATCATTTTCTTCATGATCATGTGTTGAAGGGCGACATCTCCATCGGCCACGTCAGCACTGAAGATCAATTGGCCGATATCTTCACAAAGCCCTTGGATGAGAAGAGATTTAGCAAGTTAGGTGTGAGCTAAATATCCTACAATCTTCGAATGTTCTCTGAAATGGACACACATCCTAAAACTTATGCTGACTTGTTGACTTAGATGCGCAACACACGAAGTAATGTTTTTCTTCAATCAATGAAGACTAACCCTCTAAGTGTGAAGAAATTAATGAAGAAGTTGATTCTCAGAGCCCTACGACAATAGTACGCGGTGTCTGAAATCAGCCTTCTTATACGGTGGGTTACGCCACCAATCAAAGTTGAAAATCTTCAATTTGAGTTTTTCTTCGTTTTTGAAATTCCTCAGTTTTTCAAATTCTTCAACTTTGCATTGTCTTCACTCTTCCCGGTGTTGTTCTTCATTCGAATATATATATATATATATGTATATATATATATATATATACATAAACACTATTCTGATCACGGGATCAGAATAATATTCTGATCACAACATGAACTTCCCGAGTAACGCGCTTGACCTTCCACAAATACTAGGTTAAACTTCAGCTAAAAAGTGTCCAAATGGGGCTTGCGATATACCGTTGGAAAGCTATGGACACCAATATCGTGATCCAAGTTAAATTTTTTGGCAAAATGTAAGCAGTTTAAGAGCAGTTTTGAAAACCATTTTTTCTTCATACAAAAAACGTGAATCGTATTTTCGATCGCATTTCTAAACTATTTATCAGAATGAGGTAAATAATATAGCGTTGGAAAGCTGTTGCAAAACCGCTCCTTCGACATGTTGAAAGTTTTCTCTAATTCCCTATGGATAAAGAGTAATTTTAAAAATCGTAAAATTTTGCAAACCGAATAGCCGAGTTTGTATTTTCAATGTAATTTCTAAACGGCTAATCCATTTGAGGCAAATGATATGGCATTTGAAAGCTTGTGAAAATGCGCTACTTTCTCATGTTAAAAGTTTTTTCTAATTTGGAACGGTTTAAAAGTAATTCATAAAACGGTACAAAATCCACCGAGTTCGTATTTTCGGCCTAATGTTTTAACCACGTCTGAATGAAACAAATGATACGGCGTTTGAAAGCTTGAGAAAATGCGAAACTTTTTCGTAAATATTATTTCTCCTAATTCCTTACAGTTTCAAGTCAAATTGGACAAATGGTAAGAACGTATTTTTGGCATAATTTCTACATACTATACCGGAATGGGGCAAATAATATACCGCTGAAAAGCTACGGAAAATGCGAAACTTTTTCATGTTGATGCTTTTCTCTGATTCCTAGCCGTTTTCAAGTAATTGCGAAAATGGCGAGATCACTCGTTCTGCCTTTATCGCGAAACTGATTATTCAAAAATGCACCGCGTGAAGAACCTGAACTTCTCGGCACATGTACTTGAACTTCACTCTGTTTTTCACTTGCTTTTTTTTGCTCGTATACCTCTATCCACTGCTCCTAGCTCTCCATCCACTCACTGGAATTGACCAAGTGATATACCGATGGAAAGCTGATATAGTAACGCAACTTTCCCGTGTTGATCATTTTTTCATACTCGCAACGATTTTAAAAGTTTTTCATCTGAAATTCATTCAGCGTGGTAGTTGAACTTCCTGTTGTTTTCACGTTGAACTTCTGTGACGTATTTTTGTTTGTACACGCGCTGAACTTCCCTCTGTACGAACCCGACCTTCGGGCTATCTTTGCAACCGTGGCTTCCCCCGCGAATTTTTCTGTTTAGTAGTGTTCTATATGATGTTAGTGTAATCTAATAAAGTTTTTTAGCAACTAAATACCGGTTGTAAATAGAAATCTCGCTCGCTGGCGGATTTTGCTCTCGGCTCATGATGAAATTGCGTTTTTTGCAATTTTACTGCCTGATTCGTTCGACCTGAACTTCCCCTAGTGCTAGGTTGTAGTTCCGTCAACATTGCCCAAATGGGGCTTGCGATATGCCGTTGGAAAGCTATGGACACCAGTATCATGACCCAACTTCAAATTTTGGCAAAATGTAAGTGGTTTAAGAGCAGTTTTGAAAACCGTTTTTTCTTCATACAAAAAATGTGAACTGTATTTTAGATCGCATTTCTAAACTGTTTATCGGAATGAGGCAAATAATATGGCGTTGGAAAGCTGCTGTAAAACCGCTCCTTCCACATGCTGAAAGTTTTTTCTAATTCCCTATTGTTAAAAAGTAATGTGGAAAATCGTAAAATTTCGCAAACCGAACAACTGAGTTCGCATTTTTTATGCCATTTCTAAACGCCTAATCCAATTGAGACAAATGATATGGTGTTGGAAAGCTTATTAAAATGCGCTTTTTTCTCATGTTGAAAGTTTTTCTAATTTTGAATGGTTTAAGATTAATTTAGGAAACAGTACAAGTTCTACCAAGTTTGTATTTTTGATCTATTTTCTTAATGATACGACCGAATGTAGCAAATGACATGACGTTGGAAAGCCTGAACAAATGCGAAACTTGCTGGTATATATTGTTTCTCCAAATTCATTATGGTTTTACGTTGATTTTGAAAATGGCTAAAAACGTATTTTTGCCGTAATTTCTACAAACTTCATCGGAACGGGGCAAATAATATACTGTTGAAAAGCTACAAAAAATGCGAAACTTTTTAATGTTGATGGTTTTGTCTAAATCCTTGCCATTTTCAAGTAATTTCAGAAACGGCGAGATCACTCATTCTTCCTTTATCGTGAAACAGATTCGCCGAAAATGCATCGCGTGAAGTACTTGAACTTCTATGGCAGTTCTCCTTGAACTTCACTCTGTTTTTTCACGTGATTTTTTTAACTCGTAGCTCTTCATTCACTCGCCGGAACACTCACCAGAATTAAGCAAGTGATATACCGATGGAAAACTGCTATAAACACACAACTTTTCCGTGTTGGTCATTTTTTCGTACTCGCGACGGTTTTAAAAGTTTTTCTTGTGAACTTCCTGCTATTTTAACGTTGGACTTCTGTGACATATTTTTGTTTGTAATTTTCCCATTCATTTTCGTCACTGTTACACAAATGATAATCTTTTTGTACAAACCTCTTTCACAATATTTTTTTAACTTTCTCCGACCGAGGACTTGAACTTACACAAATGATATTCCTGTCGTTCTGAAGTAAATTAGAAAACGACGAGATCATGGTTTCTGCCTTTATCATGAATGGAAATGCATTGCGTGAAGTAGTTGAACTTCTCGGGCATGTCTATTTGAAAATATATGATTTTTTATGAATTTTAATCTGAATTCCTCAATCCTTCTTTTATGAATTTTAAAGTGCTCTATTTTTAAAAATTGAACTTCTTGTTATTTTGTTTTGTCAACTTCTTGTTTCCATTCTTTAATAACGAGGGAAATCTGAGTTTTCTATAATCATCGAACTTCTCCAACTTTTCAATGTGGACTTCTTGGGTTTTTTTTCTTAATCTTTTTTATGAAATTTTGAAGCGTTCTATTTTTAAAAGTTGAACTTCTGGTTATTTAATTTTTGAACTTATTGTTTCAATTCTTTAATAACGAGGAGAATCTGAGTTTTTTATAATCATCGAACTTCTGCATCTTTTTCATTTGGACTTCTTGGTTTTATTTCTTTTAGTAACGAAAAAATCCTACTTTTTAATAGAATCTAGCCGCTCCGTTTTTAATTTTGAACTTATAGGTTTATTTTAACGGAGGAAATATTTTTTATAAAATTGTTTGAGATGCTTTTTTAATGACCTTCTTTGGGTTTGTTACAAACATTTAACCAGTTGCGCCGCACCAATGATAGTAAAACTCAGATTTTACTAACGATTTAAAAAAATTACTTGAAATTCATTCAGTGTACTAGTTGAACTTTTGTGACGTATTTTCATTTACAATTTTTTACCCATTCGTTAGTGTTACACAAATGATATTTATTTTATACAAACCTCTCTCACAATAAATTTTTTTAACTTTCTCTGACCATTATCAATTTGGACTTCTCTGTGTTCGACTTAAAAAACGAGAAAATTCTCTTAAAACTTTTTTAGTTTTTCCTTTTTTTTAATTTGAACTTCTTCATTTTATTGTTTAGTAAAGAGAAAACATCTTTTTACCTTCAAACTTGTCTCTTTTTTACTTTGAACTTCTCAGAAAAATATGGTTTTAAATAAGCCAACAATTTTCTAGGTTTTTAAATTTGAACTTCCAGTTTTTTACCTTCTCGGTTATTTGAAATTGAATTTCCAGGTTTTTCAAATTTGAACTTCTACTTTTGTTTGACCTTCTCGGTTATTTGAAATTGAATTTCCAGGTTTTTCAAATTTGAACTTCTACTTTTGTTTGACCTTCTCGGTATTTCAAATTTCCTAGTTTTTTTAAAACCCATGTTTTATAAACATTTTTGGACTACTGTGTTATTTTGAGTTGGCTTTCTCTCTTATTTTTGGACTGCTATGTTATTTTAATTTGACCTTCTTGGTTTTAAGTTTTTTAAAAAGGGGAAATTTATTTCTTTACATAGACGTTGAATTAATGTGTTATTTTTTTATAAAAGGAAAATTTGATTACTATTGAATTTATTTTTTCGCACAGTAAATATTGTTTCATAATTTTTTTTAATTGAACTATCTAATTAAGGAAATTTGAACTTCGGGATTGTTTTTTTGGGTAATGCTTTTGTTTTCTTCTTGTTTTTATGTTGTCTATTTGGTCACTCCCTATTTTTGCTGTTGTTGAACTTCGGTCGCGTATTGTTTAAAAATGAGAAAAAAATTGAGTTTTTAATATAGATTGAACTACTCCGTTATTTTAGTTTGAATTTCTTGTTTTTATTCTTGTAATAAGGAGAAAAATCCATAATTTTAATTTACATCAAACTATTCTACAATTTAAAATTAAACTTCCTAGTTTTTATCTTTGCTAGGAGTATTTTAATAAACATCCAACTGTTGTGGTATTTAAACATGAACGTTTTATTTTACTTTTTGGAAACGAATTTTTTTTCCTTTTTTAATAAACTTCAGACTTCTCTATTTTCAAAATTTGAACTTCATGAATTTTTTGTATGTTCACCTCCTTATTTTTGGATACCCAATGTGTGTGTTTTGCCCTAAGCGAACATATTGAACTATGTGTGGCAAAAAGAATATGAACTTCGCATCAACCTTTTTTTGTCTCCAAGAAATGCTCGCCTATTTTTTTGCTTTTAATATCGAACTTCTATGCTCTATTTTTTTGTAACAGTTTCATGAAGGAGAAGGAAAGCATCAACATATTGTGTGTCAGAGAGCAACTAGTTGGGGAAACCAACCAATACGTGACCATTTTTTTACTGTGAAGAGCAGAGAACAATTCTTTTTCATGTCTTTCCAATTTGAACCTCACTAAAAAAGTTTGTATTCAATGTATTTTTTAGTTTTCCGTATTGGTTGAACTTGATGCTTCCTTAAAATTGAACTTCCTAATTTTTTACTACATGAACACAAAAAAACTAACACTATAAAACCAATATGGAAAAAAAACTTCTTGGAGCCGCATCGTTGAACGGCCAGAAACGACGGTGTTGAACTTTCTGGGCGACACAATGTGACCGCATACTATTTAGAAATGTATGATCTCATCAACAAGGATCTGATTTTGAATACAAATGATAGACTGTCATGTATATAGTCAGAGAAAACATGAAAGTAAACAAAAAACTATTGAATATATTCACTATTTTTGTCTCTACATTTTACATCATATTTGGTTTTAACAATATCCTGTACGTGCACTTTTCTTGGGGTCTAGTTGTGGCCAAATGGGAAGTTCAGAGAAATATGTCGTTGTCGTTCTTCTTATCACAGAAACTGAAGGATTAAAAATCCACGACATCGTTGAATTTTGGAGATAAACTTGGAAGAAAACTGACTTGTCAAACTGAAACAAATGGACCAAAACACCTATTTTTTTGCACCTGCAGGTATAGCTGAACTTCAGACATCAAAAAGTGAATATATTTTTAATATTTTTTGCACTTCAGACACCTATTTTTTGCACTTGCAAACTGAAACAAGAAATTTCTTTTTAATATTTTTTTAGTTGTTCCTTTTTTTCTAGTTTGAACCTCTTGATTTTATTCTTTAGTAACGAGGAAAAATCTTAGTTGTCTATAAATTTCAAACTTCTTTGTTATTTTGATTTGAATTTCTTAGTTTTATTCTTAGAAAAAATATATATTTGAAATAATCATCAAACATTTTAATTTACTTTTATTTTTCTAGAAACGGAAGAATTTCAGGTTCCCCATATAGATCGAACTACTTGCGTCGTTGTGGTCGGCGACGTGCAGCGGGAGGGGCGGCCGCCAACGGGAGCAACTGAGCTCGGGATGGCCACTTTTTTTGTGCTCGCCCCGTGATCGCGAAGTGCTCATCATATTGCAACAGAAGTCCAAACGCAGCTCGCCCTGAAGGAGGGGCCGGCCTCGCGCAAAGTTAACAGTAGCAGCACTTCAACTTCATCAGCACCATTAAGAGCGATGGTAGCAGATCGATAGACAGAGCAGTAGCGTTTTTGCAGTACAGAGCTCCAAGAAATTGCAGCGTCAACAGGGGCCTCACGGAGTAACAGCTCCAACTACCATAGATGGAGAGCATAATAAAGTTGCTTCCAAATATTTTAAACATCGAACAACCAATTTTTTAAAACTTGAACTTCTGCACAACTTATCTAAATCTCTGCATCCCTCATCACAAAATACACGAAAGCTTTTTTGTCAGGAATGTAACACAAAAATGCAACATTGTACAATGGGGACAGTAGCAAATGATCGAGACGTGCAGTGAGATGGAAGGTGCCATCAGGGGGAGAGGAGGTGTGCAGGTGGCGGAGCATGGGTGGGTGCAGGAAGCAGCAGCTTCTCTGGCTGGAGAGAGCCACGGTGGCTATGCGATGAAGAGGTAGGTGGTCGGCAGGGACATCCGAGGTCTCCATGAAGCGCAAGGCCGGCTGTGCAAATCCAATTCCAGCACGATCCATTCGATCCTCGACCTTGAGCACTAGCGACCGATGTGACATGTTTATTGCGGACGACACTGGTGGCGGCACGCATGGGAAGCTTCGGTAGGATGAGGATGGCGGCGGGGCTGCGGGAGCAGGACGACGGCGGGTCATGGGAGGGAAGCAGATCCGCGGGAGGAGGACGGCGGTGAGTCGCCGGAGGAGGACAGCGGTGAGTCGCGGGAGGGTAGGAGATCCGCGGGAGGAGGATGGCGGCGAGTCGTGGGAGGAGGCCGCCGGAGGGTCGCGGGAGGAGGCTGGCGGAGGGTTGCTGGAGGAGACCAGCGGAGGGTTGCCCGGCGGCGGGTCACGGGAGGAGGCCGGTGACGGGTCGCGGGAGGAGGTCGCGACGGCGGGGGCTACCGGAGGAGAAGGTCATTGGGGCTTATGAGGCTGTTCAGAAATATGTTTGTGGGCCGGTCTGGCTCTACGTTTTAGATCTCGGGATAACCTAATCAACCCTATATAGGCCTGACGTGATCCAAATAGTTATTCTGATCCCAGGATCAGAAGAGTGTTACTCTCTCTCTCTCTCTTTATATATATATATATATATATATATATATATGTGAGTTTTAAGTCCTCTACGACATTCACTTATTGTTATTTCTTCAAGTTGATTTCTTCTGCTAAGTGAATGTGATCGGACCCTTCCCCCTCTATGCGAAACTCAACCCAGTCTATTCACAAATTCCTCATATGCGCTCTATTTGAAACTCGTTCAGATTCTTCACTGTGTCCTTGACAGCTGAAGAAATTGCGAACGGAACTTTAAAACTTATCTTATCGGAATTTTCGGCTTTGCCGCTCAAACCGTTCTGCATCCCACGATATACTTATCTATTCACCCACGATCCTACACGATCGCCACCTCACAGTACGTGGGTGACACATGTCATGCAAATGAGAAGGGTCAGGGGCACGTTCGACCTAAATCTTCGGGCGAACAGTTTTTCACTGCGACTATAAATACCCCCTCACCCCTTCCTCACTTCCTTTACTCCGCTCGATCTCTCTCTCCTGCTCGAGCTTCTCAAACCCTAGCGCCTCCGCTACTCCATCATCGCCAGTGAGGAAGAGCTTCACTGCCTCGACCTCGTCGCCGTCGTACTCGCGCCGGCCGCGGAAATCTTCACTCCGCCGCCGCCGTAGCCGTCTTCCTCCGCCAAGTTAGGGCGTGGAAGATCTGAACTGACGAACTTCACATCTGTTCTTCCCAGTTTGTCGTGTTCTTCACTTCGGGTAATTAAAAGTTACTTTTAACTGCTCGCTTTGATTCTCAAGTTTTTCTGAAAATCTTCAAAGGTGTTTATTCTTCAATTCTTCACACACACAAACACCTCACATGTCATCTGTTTTTGATTCGTTTCTCTAAGCTATGATTTTCTTCAAGATTCCTCAGTTGTGTGGATTTTCAATCTATACAACTCTGGAACCTAAGACAAAGAACGCTTAGTGAAATTCCTCAAGACTCATCTGGTCAAATTCCTCAAACTTGTTCCTTTTGAAAAACCCTCTGAGAACGCATATGACCTCTCCAAATTCCTCGCAACTACACTATGTTCACAGGTACAAATGTCTGCTGCTGAATCACTAGGTTCTCATCAACTTAACTCATTTGCAGCGTTCCTCGAAGAAAAGTTGCATACTTCTATAGAGAATTCAATTGTTCAAATTCCTCAACTGAAGAAAATGGCAGATGGTAAGAAGCCACGGAAGGGAGGAAAGAAGCCTGAGGTCATGACTACTTTTGAGATCCCTGAGGACATTTACGCAGGCTATTGCACACCTGATGAGGCCAATTTTGGTAAGGAGAATAAAAAACAGCGCAAGGTGCGCATACAGAGGATTGAAAGGAGATGGGCACGGGAATGGAGGGAGTACATGTATGTAACTCCCAAGTACATGAAGAAATTTGCACTCAACCCTCCATGCCCAAGACCTCCATTGGCACCAGGCCAGTTGGCAGATCCCACTAGCCTCAAGTGCGGTGAGGATTATCCTGACGAATGGGCAAAACGCCAAGCCAAACTGGCTAAGCAAGCAAAGGAAGAAGTGAGGAAATTCAACACTGACTCTGCTGCTGCTGCTGCCTCTACTAAGGCCTCTGCCAGTCAGCCCAAGAAGCCTGCACACAAGTCTAGTGCTTCACCTTCAATGCCCTCACGGCCAAGCTCCTCTGCTATGCCATCAAGGCCAGACACCTCAAGGCCCTCACGGCATATTCCTCAGACTGCTCCTTCAAAGTCCTCAGCTCCTCCGTCAAAGTCTTCAGCTGCTCCGACAAAATCCTCGGCACCTGTGCATCTCGCCACGTGCCAAAGGACTCAAGGCTTCTCTATTGCCTTAGGAGCATCTGCAAGCTCCTCTGTTGCTCGAAATTCCTCAGCTGGTCCCTCTCTGCTGAAGAAAAAGGCCACTACTGGACAAGGCACTCGCCCAAGTCCTCACAAGAAGCAGGTCGCCTTCCATGTACCTTCTGGTGATGATGAGGTTGATGATGAAGAACTTGCCGAAATCATCAGAAACAGGCAAGCTAGGGCTTCTAGAGCCAAAGGCAGAAATGTGCCACTGATGTTGGATCCCAAGCTGATCCTTGATTACATTGACTTATGGCACAAGGACCCCAACACGCCTTTGACGGAGATGAACCTCACTCCTGGTCAAAGCCATGTCCTCACTGCCTTCATTGAAGAAGAGAAATGGAAATTTGAACAAGGCAGAAGTCTGAAGATAGCGCAGTACAAGAAACAACGCTACCTCAAGGACAATGTCCTCACTCTCACCCCTCATGAGCTCATTGCTCTGCAAGCTGAAATCAAGCAATTGAGTGATGAATTTGATCGCTATTATGCTGACTAGAAGGGCGCCAAGGTGCGTTTCGTCAATTTGACGAAGAAATTAACTTCAAGTGTTGCTCCACCTGTGCACGTTGAAGTTACTCAGGCTGAGGCATCTGCTCAGCCTACTGAAGAAAATGCCAGCACCGCTGATGACAATCAGGCTGCTGAAGAAAATGAGAGTGCCAGGGCTGATGACTCCATTCCAGCCGCTGAAGATATTGCCAGGGCATCCACTAGTGGTGCGCCTGAAGAAAGTGAACAAGTCAGGGCAACTGCATCAGTTGCGCCTGAGGAAAATGAACCAATGTCCTCTGCACCTCCTGCGCCTACACTAACTCCAATCCTTCCATCTGCATCAGATGCGAAGAAGACCAAGGCTGCAGAACATGCAGCTGTGAAGAAAAGGAAGGCATCAGCTTCATCAAATTCTTCAGCTCCAAAGAAGATGAAGACTCTGATCAGTTCCATTGACAATCCAATTGATGTTGTTCCAGTTTCATCAATGCCATCAAAGGACCTTGTTCCTTTTGGTGAAGACTCTGTGATTCCTGATGAATCTGATGAAGTAACTCCTTCTGCTGCTTCTTCAGAGCAGTTGGACGAAGAAATTGAAGTGGATGAGATCCCTTCAACCCCAATCATTTCCTCACCTTTGCCTTAGTTTACTGCTGAAGAGGCAGGTGTTGAAGAAATTGAAGAGGAGGATGTGGACATTGGCTGTACCACTCCTGTGCTCAATGATGAATTTTGGGACAGTCAACATCCCAACTCTCCAATGTTCACTCCCCTTCAAGCTATTCCTCAGTCCCCTGCCGCCACTGAAGTACAAATAGGATCTGATGAACCTCATGCAACCCCAAGTGTTCATGAAGAAATTCCAGCCACTAGTGCTGAAGAAATTGTCAATGAAGAATTGACGACCCAGGCTGAAGCTGAAGAAGAGCCTGAAATTCCTCAGCCTGAGGAACCTGAGATTGCGATTCCTGAAGTGCTGCTGTAATTGACTGACACTCCTCAGCCCAAGCCAAAGGATCCTTTCTCTAAGAAGCCAAAATTCAAGGTTGATGATTTCTTCGGCGAGCACGTGTTCTTCACTGACTTCAACCCCTATGACAATGCTCGTCTTAGAAGGAAGCATTTCTGGACTGCCAGCCAGGCAAACTTCTATTCCTTAGTGCTTTACAACAAGGACAAAGTCTTCGATCATGAGCATATTCCTCATGTGGATATGGAATCCATGTCATGTTTCTCTCGAGTCCTCATAATGATTCATGATGCTGGCTTGCTCAATTTCTGCTCTGACATAGTTGATTGGAATGAAGAGCTTATTCTTCAGTTCTACGCAACCTTGCATATCATAGGCGATGCTGCTGACGTCAACTCATGGGTGTTGGACTGGATGACTGGAAACACTCATTACAAGGCACCAGCCACTGAATTGCTTCGTGCCCTACCAATCAGTCCCCCACTTGACGGTGCTCGTTGTCTGTATGATGAGCCTAAACTCATTGATCATTATATGCAAGTGCTCATGAAGCCACTGAAGCCAGGACAGGCTCCAAGGACCAAATTCCTCGTGAAGGAATTGCTCTATGTGCCAAGGACAATCTACCGCATTCTGACGAACACCATGAGTCCCATCAAAGGCCATGACTCATCCGATGAAGAAATTATTGGAATGATGAAGAATATGCTATCATGCATGGCATCCCCATCAATTATGATGATTTCTTCACGAGGACTCTGACGAATGTTGCACTTTCTCCATTTGAGCTGAAGCCTTACGCGCCGTGAATCATGAGATTCCTCAGAACAAGGTCTTCACTCAACTACAAGGCTGATTTTCAAAATCACCTCAGCTACTTGCCCCCTATCGAAGTCCTCGAGCGGACAATTTCCTCATCTGATGAGAAGGGCAAGTCACCAGCCGTGATCGATGAAGGCATTCGTCCATTGGATGGTCAGTTCCGCAAAGCTACATCTTACTCCACCAATGATGACTCTGCCACTCATGATACTGCTGCCAATGCTACCAAGACAAGTCCTCAAGCTACTGCTCCTTGTGTGCTGACTGATCGTGAACTGCTGATAAGTCTTCACCAGAAGGTGGATCGCCACCACAAGTGGGTTAAGCGTCAGTTTGGTTCTATTCGTCACAACATGACTTCCACACATAATGCAGTGAAGAAAAACCACTACTACCTCCATGAAGTGTTTGATCGCACCTGGGCTATTCTGTCACATCTATATGGTGAAGAAGATCTGAAGCAAATGGGCTTCAAAGAAGACTTTGACTGGTCTGATCCTCCACCGAAGAGATTCAAGAGGGTCAAGGTTCCCTCCGTGGTGGCTAGCTCATATTCTTCATCACGCGCCATGGACGAGCATGAAGACTTGGACGACACTACAACAGGCCCTACATCGACTCAAGACCCTGACAACGCTGGCGCTCCTCCATCTTCATGATATTCTTCAGGGGCGATAGTCCTCAGTTTCAACCCTTTTGGTCATTCGATGACAAAGGGGGAGAAATTTGAGTTAGTCTTCAAGCGGGTCTATCTTATATGGGTGTTTTTTTGCTAAGTTACAACTCTTGTTCTTCTAATGACTTTGCTGGATCGAGTTGTAATCTTAAACTCTATGGTGACCTGATACTTTTGATGTGTTCTTCTGCATGCTTATTCCTCATTAATGTTAATGCACGCATGCTGAATTACATCAGTCACCATATTTCATCATGCATTTCAAATTCTTCATATTATATATCAAATGCGTGTATGAGTTGCAAGATATAGGGGGAGATCTCCATGATTATACTCTTCAAGTGTGCATTGCTTCAAAAGCAAATTACTCACTATGCACATCTTTAGGGGGAGTTCTTCTATATCTTGCAATCAAATTCCTCAATACCAGTATTTACACTTCACATGTTTATCCCCGTTGAAAACTTAACCCTATATTGTCATCAATCACCAAAAAGGGGGAGATTGTAAGTGCATCTAGTGCCCCTTAGTGATTTTGGTGTATTGAAGACTTATAGGTTAAGGGACTAATGCGTTTGTCAGTGTACACAGGTCTATAAGTCTATGAGGAGTTTGATATTTGCAAAGAAAGTCGACCCCTAAAAATGAAGTTCTTCGTCTGAAGACTTTGTATATCTGAAGACTTTCTGAAGACTTTGAAAGTGAAGAAATTGGTGTGACCTTCAAGACTTGGTATTAATTCGAGGAACATGAAGTGTGAAGACTTTTGTTTTCGTAGTTTCATTTTCTCTTTCTTGAGTAATAGGAAACATCGTACTGTTAAAGGGGGTCGAGGAAATACTAAGGAAAAATTTCCATGTGATGCTCAACTCAAAATCCTACACCTACCAATCGCTTCGAGTGAAGCCATTGGAAATCTCATACAGTTCAGTCATATTCTTCAGTGACAGAGACGAAGTTCTTCTGGTCTCTGAGGAATTTGTTCTGACTGAGGAGTTAGGAATTCACCAGTGTGAATTACCTACATAGTGAGGAACATGATAGCCTTGAGGATTTTGATAGTCAAAATTCCGAGCGTTGCTGTGCTATACGCCAGCGGTTCCAAATATCTACCCACCTAACGGTCATATCAGACAAGGGCATTTATGTCTTATCATGTCGGGCTGCTCCCTAGGCTATAAATAGCCGCCCCCATCAACCACTAGCTGGTTGGCTGCTCCAAGAGAAACTGACACTTGTCAATTGAGAGCATCCCATCCTTCTAGGACTTTGAGCGAAAATCATCAAGTGAGGAAAACCAAACCCAACACCTACAAACCCAAAGTGATTGAGCATCACTGAAGAGATTGATCCTGTGTGGATCCGAGGCTTGTTTCCTTTGAAGACTGTGCTTCTTCCAGACGGTTAGGCATCAAGGTCTAGAGCATCCAAGAGGAATTATGGATCGCCGAGTGACCGAGTTTGTGAAGGTTCGGAAGTCACCTGAAGACTTACCACGAGTGTTTGGGCGAGGTCTGTGTGACCTTAGCTCAAGGAGAATATGGTGAGGACTGTGTGTCCGGGACTGGGTGTCCTCGAGTTTAAATACTCAGCCGCTCCAACCAGATGTACAACTGAGACAACAGTTGGAACTGGTCTACGAAATCATTGTCTTCACCAAGCCTACTGGTTCTATTTCCTCAACTCTTTCATTTCCTCATGTCTGTTGTTGTGTGCCTGTTCATATCTGTTTGAAGACTTTGACTGAAGACTTTCTCAATTTCCTTAGATCAATTTCTTCAGTCTGTCCGTCTTCATTCTTGTGTTATCCTGTGTTTACGCTTTCTGTACTCTGTGTTTGTCTTCATCTCGCCATGATGACTATGCTTGTGTCCTGTTATGTTTACTTCTGAGTACTTATTCCGCTGCTAGTAGTTCTTCATTTAGGAATTTCCTCACCAGCAAATTCCTCAGTGAAGAATTTATAAAAATCGCCTATTCACCCCCCCTCTAGTCGATATAACGCACTTTCAAGATTGTTGTTATGGTTGCGTTGTTTGCATATGTTTGCTTGTTTAATGATTCTATTTGAGGATAGGAGAGTATGTAATGTTGAATAATAATTTTAGTGATTTTTTACAGTAGAAAATGATAAGGTTTTGCATTGGTTTATACTAACCTATCTCACGAGTTCTTGTTGAGTTTGGTGTGGATGAAGCTTTTGATAAAAAGAGAAACCATGATATGAGAGGAATTAAGGAGACACAAAAGTTCAAGCTTGGGGATGCCCAAGGCACCCCAAGATAATATTTCAAGAAGTCTCAAGCATCTAAGCTTGGGGATGCCCCGTTAGGCATCCCACCTTTCTTCTTCAACAACTACCGGTTAGTATTGGTTGAACCTCAGTTTTTGCTTCTTCACATGAGTTGTGCTATCCTTGCAAAGTCATTTTATTTTGTTTTGCTTGCTGTTTGGATAAAATACCAAGATCTGAAATTCTTTATTGAGAGAGAGTCTTCACACAGTTACATAATTATTTAGCTACTCATTGATCTTCACTTATATATTTTTGGAGTAGTTTGTCACTTACTCGTGTGCTTCACTTATATCCTATGAGTGAATGGTTGAATGAGTTGAATGTCATAAATCTGAAATTATATATGTTTCATTTGCTTATCCCATGGGGAGTAATGACTTCACATCTAATAAGTAGAGGTTGTAAATTTATTGAAGGTTAGCAAGCATTGTATTGGTCATTTGAACAATTCATGAAAGAATATTGAAGGAAGAGAGATTTCACATATAAATGTACTATCTTAGACATATTTTATAATTGTGAGCACTCATTAAGTATGGCATGCTAAAGAGTTGATGTTGGACAAGGAAGACAACGTAATGGGTTATGTTTTCTCACATCTTAGTTAAAGTATATTGTCATGGATCATTCAAACATGTTGAGCTTGCCTTTCCCCCTCATGCTAGCCAAATTCCTTGCACCAAGTAGAGATACTACTTGTGCTCCCAAATATCCTTAAACCCAGTTTTGCCATGAGAGTCCACTATACCTACCTATGGGTTGAGTAAGATCCTTCAAGTAAGTTGTCATCGGTGCAAGCAATAAAAATTTCTCTCTAAATATGTATGATCTATTAGTGTGAATAAAATAAGCTTTATACGATCTTGTTATGGAAGCAATAAAAGCGACGGACTGCATAATAAAGGTCCATATACAAGTGGCAATATAAAGTGACGTTCTTTTACATTAAGATTTTGTGCATCCAACCATAAAAGCACATGACAACCTCTGCTTCCCTCTGTGAAGGGCCTATCTTTTAATTTATGTCTTTTATTTTATGCAAGAGTCAAGGTTATCTTCACCTTTCCCTTTTTCATTTTATCCTTTGGCAAGCACCTCATGTTGGAAAGATCCTGATATATATATCCAATTGGATGTAAGTTAGCATGAACTATTATTGTTGACATCACCCAAAGGTGAATACGTTGGGAGGCAACACTATAAGCCCCTATCTTTCTCAGTGTCTGATTAAAACTCCATAACCATAAGTATTGCATGAGTGTTAGCAATTGTAGAAGACTATATGATAGTTGAGTATGTGGAGTTTGCTAAATCAAAGCTATGACATAGACCCTTCCTGAAAATAAGATGAATTGTAATTGTTTAATGACCAAGAATGAAGTTTGCTAGTTTTCAAGAAAGTTTATGGTCTATGCTTTAACATGTGAATAGCTTATTACTTGATCTTGATGAGTTTTATGAGATAAACTACTATTATGACATATAATCTTGCTAGAAAAGGTGATTGAAATTATCATTAATCAAACTTGTGCACCTTCTAGCATTCACACTTCATAAATTCTTTCTTTTATCATTTACCTACTCGAGGACGAGCAGGAATTAAGCTCGAGGATGCTGATACGTCTCCAACGTATCTATAATTTATGAAGCATTCATGCTATTTTATTATTTGTTTTGAATGATTACGACCTTTATTATACACTTTTATATTACTTTTGGGATTAACCTATTAACCGGAGGCCCAGCCGATATTGTTGTTTTATTGCCTATTTCAGTGTTTCGAAGAAAAGGAATATCAAACGGAGTCCAAACGGAATGAAACCTTCAGAAAACTTATTTTTGGAACAAACGCAATCCCGGGAACTTGGAGTGCAAGCCAGGGAAGCGTCGAGAAGGCCACGAGATAGGGGGCGCGCCCACCCCCCTAGGCGCGCCCTCCACCCTCGTGGGCCCCTCGAGGCTCCCCCGACCGACTCCTTTCGCCTATATATTCCCATATACCCTAAAACCATCGAACAACAAGATAGATCGGGAGTTCCGCCGCCGCAAGCCTCTGTAGCCACCAAAAACCTCTCGGGAGCCCGTTCCGGCACCCTGCCGGAGGGGGGATCCCTCACTGGTGGCCATCTTCATCATCCCGGTGCTATCCATGACAAGGAGGGAGTAGATCACCCTCGGGGCTGAGGGTATGTACCAGTAGCTATGTGTTTGATCAAACTCTCTCGTGTTCTCTCTCTATGGCACGATCTTGATGTATCGCGAGCTTTGCTATTATAGTTGGATCTTATGATGTTTCTCCCCCTCTACTCTCTTGTAATGGATTGAGTTTTCCCTTTGAAGTTATCTTATCGGATTGAGTCTTTAAGGATTTGAGAACACTTGATGTATGTCTTGCCGTGCTTATCTGTGGTGACAATGGGATATCACATGATCCACTTGATGTATGTTTTGGTGATCAACTTGCGGGTTCCGCCCATGAACCTATGCATAGGGGTTGGCACACGTTTTCGTCTTGACTCTCCGGTAGAAACTTTGGGGCACTCTTTGAAGTACTTTGTGTTGGTTGAATAGATGAATCTGAGATTGTGTGATGCATATCATATAATCATGCCCACGGATACTTGAGGTGACAATGGAGTATCTAGGTGACATTAGGGTTTTGGTTGAGTTGTGTCTTAAGGTGTTATTCTAGTATGAACTCTATGATAGATTGAACGGAAATAATAGCTTCATGTTATTTTACTACGAACTCTTGAATAGATCGAGCAGAAAGGATAACTTTGAGGTGGTTTCGTACCCTACCATAATCTGTTCATTTGTTCTCCGCTATTAGTGGCTTTGGAGTGACTCTTTGTTGCATGTTGAGGGATAGTTATATGGTCCAATTATGTTATTATTGTTGAGAGAACTTGCACTAGTGAAAGTATGAACCCTATGCCTTGTTTCCTACCATTGCAATACCGTTTGTGCTCACTTTTATCACTAGTTACCTTGCTGTTTTTATATTTTCAGATTACAAAAACCTATATCTACTATCCATATCGCACTTGTATCACCATCTCTTCACCGAACTAGTGCACCTATACAATTTACCATTGTATTGGGTGTGTTGGGGACACAAGAGACTCTTTGTTATTTGGTTGCAGGGTTACTTGAGAGAGACCATCTTCATCCTACGCCTCCTATGGATTGATAAACCTTAGGTCATCCACTTGAGGGAAATTTGCTGCTGTCCTACAAACCTTTGCACTTGGAGGCCCAACAACATCTACAAGAAGAAGGTTGTGTAGTAGACATCAGTACTACAATTGCTTGAATCAAGTGGGAGTTAATCTTCCAGATAAGATAGTAATTGACAAAGTTCTCTAGTCACTATCACCAAGTTACTAGAACTTCGTGATGAACTATAATATACAAGGGATGATGAAAGAAATTCCCTAGCTCTTCGCGATGTTGAAATTGGCGAAGGTAGAAATCAAGAAAGAGCATCAAGTGTTGATGGTTTACAAGACCACTAGTTTCAAGAAAAAAGGGCAAAAGAATAGAAAGGGAACTTCAAGAAGAATGACAAACAAGTTGTCACTCCCATGAAGAAACCCAAAGCTAGACTCAAGCCTGAAACTGAGTGCTTCTACTGCAAAGGAAATGGTCACTGGAAGTGGAACTTCCCCTAGATACTTGGCGGATAAGAAGGATGGCAAAGTGAATAAAGGTATATTTGATATACATATCATTGATGTGTACTTCACTAGTGTTTATAGCAGCCCCTCGGTATTTGATACTGGTTTAGTTACTAAAGAGTAGTAACTCGAAACGGGAGTTGCAAAATGAACAGAAACTAGTTGAGGGTGAAGTGACGATGTGTGTTGGAAGTGGTTCCAAGATTGATATGATCATCATCGCACACTCCCTATACTTTCGGGATTAGTGTTGAACCTAAATAAATGTTATTTGGCATTTGCGTTAAGCATGAATATGATTTGATCATGTTTATTGCAATAAGGTTATTCATTTAAAGTCAGAGAATAGTTGTTGTTCTATTTACATGAATAAAACCTTCAATGGTCATACACCCAAGGTGAATGGTTTATTGAATCTCGATCATAGTGATACACATATTCATAATATTGAAGCCAAAAGATGCAAAGTTAATAATGATAGTGCAACTTATTTGTGGCACTGCCGTTTAGGTCATATTGGTGTAAAGTGCATGAAGAAAATCCATGTTGATGGGCTTTTGGAATCACTTAATTATGAATCAGTTGGTGCTTGCAACCATGCCTCATGGGCAAGATGACTAAGACTCCGTTCTCCGGAACAATGGAGAGAAAGTTGTCGTTTCTTAAAGTTTGGGGTTATGATGCTTATGTGAAAAGTTTCATCCTGATAAGCTCAAACCCAAATCGGAGAAATGTGTCTTCATAGGATACCCAAAGGAGACAGTTGGGTACACCTTTTATCACAGATTCAAAGGCAAGATATTCGTTGCTAAGAATGGATCCTTTCTAGAGAAGGAGTTTCTCTCAAAAGAAGTGAGTGGGAGGAAAGTAGAACTTGATGAGGTAATTGTACCTTCTCCTGAATTGGATAGTAGTTCATCACAGAAATTAGTTCCAGTGATGCTTACACAAATTAGTGAGGAAGTTAACGATGATGATCATGAAGCTTCAGATCAAGTTACTACCGAACCTCATAGGTCAACCAGAGTATGTTCCGCACCAGAGTGGTACGGTAATCCTATTCTAGAGTTCATGTTACTTGACCATGACGAACCTACGAACTATGAGGAAGCGATGATGAGCCCAGATTCCGCGAAATGGCTTGAGGCCATGAAATCTGAGATGGGATCCATGTATGAGAACAAAGTGTGAATTTTGGTTGACTTGCCTGATGTTCGGCAAGACGTACAAAAAATAAATGGTTCTTCAAGAGGAATACGAACGCTGATAGTAGTGTTACTATCTACAAATCTAGACTTGTCAAAAAAGGTTTTTGACAAAGTTCAAGGTGTTGACTACGATGATTTTTTCTCACTCGTAGCGATGCTTAAGTCTGTCCGAATCATGTTAGCAAATTGCCACATTTTATGAAATCTGGCAAATGGATGTCAAAGCTACATTCCTTAATGGATTTCTTAAAGAATAAGTTGTATATGATGCAACAAGAAGGTTTTGTCAATCCTAAAGGTTCTAACAAAATGTGCAAGCTCTAGTGATCCATCTATGGACTGGTGCAAGCATCTCGGAGTTGGAATATACGCTTTGATAAGTTTATCAAAGCATATAGTTTTATACGGACTTGCGGTGAAGCCTGTATTTACAAGAAAGTGAGTGGGAGCACTACAGCCTTTCTGATAAGTATATGTGAGTGACATATTGTTGATCAGAAATGATGTAGAATTTTCCGGAAAGCATAAAGGAGTGTTTGAAAGGAGGTCTTCAAAAGAAAGACCTCAGTAAAGCTACTTACACATTGAGCATCAAGATCTATTGAGATAGATCAAGACGCTTGATAAGATTTTCAATGAGTACATACCTTGACAAGATTTTGAAGTGGTTCAAAATGTAACAGTCAAAGAAAGAGTTCTTGCCTGTGTTGCAAAGGTGTGAAATTGAGTAAGACTCAAATCCCGACCACGGCAGAAAATAGAAAGAGAATGAAAGTCATTCCCTATGCCTCAGTCATAGGTTCTATAAAGTACGCCATGCAATAGACCAGACCTATTATATACCCTGCCCTGAGTTTGGCAAGGGAGTACAATAGTGATCTAGGAGTAGATCACTGGACATTGATCAAAATTATCCTTAGAGGACCAAGGAAATATTTCTCGGTTATGGAGGTGATAAAGAGTTCGTCACAAAGAGTTACCTCGATGCAAGCTTTGACACTGATCCAGATGACTCTGCGTCTCAATCTGGATACATATTGAAAGTGGGAGCAATTAGCTAGAGTAGCTCCATGCAGAGCATTGTAGACATAGAAATTTGCAAAATACTTATAGATTTGAATATGGCAGACCCGTTGACTATACTTCTCGCACAAGAAAAACATGATCACACCTAAGTAATCTTTAGGTGTTAATCACATAGCAATGTGAACTAGATTATTGACTCTAGTAAACCCTTCGGGTATTGGTCACATGGCGATGTGAACTTTGGGTGTTAATCACATGGTCATGTGAACTATTGGTGTTAATCACATGGTGATGTGAACTATTGGTGTTATTCACATGGTGATGTGATCTAGATTATTGACTCTAGTGCAAGTGGGAGACTGAAGGAAATATGCCCTAGAGGCAATAATAAAGTTGTTATTTATATTTCCTTATATCATGATAAATGTTTATTATTCATGCTAGAATTGTATTAACCGAAAACTTAGTACATGTGTGAATACATAGACAAACAGAGTGTCACTAGTATGCCTCTACTTTACTAGCTCGTTGAATCAAAGATGGTTAAGTTTCCTAGCCATGGACATGAGTTGTCATTTGATTAACGGGATCACATCATTAGAGAATGATGTGATTGACTTGATCCATTCCGTTAGCTTAGCACTTGATCGTTTAGTATGTTGCTATTGCTTTCTTATGACTTATACATGTTCCTATGACTATGCAATTATGCAACTCCCAAATACCAGAGGAACACTTTGTGTGCTACCAAACGTCACAACGTAACTGAGTGATTATAAAGGTGCTCTACAGGTGTCTCCGATGGTACTTGTTGAGTTGGCATAGATCGAGATTAGGATTTGTCACTCCGATTGTCGGAGAGGTATCTCTAGGTCCTCTCGGTAATGCACATCACTATAAGCCTTGCAAGCAATGTGATTAATGAGTTAGTTGTGGGATGATGCATTATGGAACGAGTAAAGAGACTTGCCGGTAACGAGATTGAACTAGCTATTGAGATACCGACGATCGAATCCCGGGCAAGTAACATACCGATGACAAAGGGAACAACTTATGTTGTTATGCGGTTTGACCGAGAAAGATCTTCGTAGAATATGTAGGAACCAATATGAGCATCCATGTTCCGCTATTGGTTATTGACCGGACATGATTCTCGGTCATGTCTACATAGTTCTTGAACTCGTAGGGTCCGCACGCTTAACGTTCGGTGATGATCGGTATTATGAGTTTATGTGTTTTGATGTACCGAAGGTAGTTCAGAGTCCCGGATATGATCACGGACATGAAGAGGAGTCTCGAAATGGTCGAGACATAAAGATCGATATATTGGATGACTACTTTTGGACATCGGAAGGGTTCCGAGTGGTTTAATTTCGACATTTTTCCGGAGTACCGGGAGGTTATCGGAACCCCCCAGGAGAAGTTATGGGCCTTATGGGCAATAAGAAGGAAGCACACCAGCCCACAAGGGGTTGGTGCGCCCCCCTTGGGCAGGAGGCCGAATTGGAAAGGGTTTGGGGGGGGGGCTTTCCTTCTCTCCTACTCCTCCTTCCCTTCCTCTCCTACTCCTACTAAGGAAAGGGGGGAATCCTACTCCCGGTGGGAGTAGGACTCCCCTAGGGCGTGCCATAGAGAGGGTCGGCCCCTCCCCTCCTCCACTCCTTTATATACAGGGGAGGGGGGCACCCCATGGATACAAGTTGATCATTGATCTTTTAGCCGTGTGCGGTGCCCCCCTCCACCATAACCCACCTCAGTCATATCGTCGTAGTGCTTAGGCGAAGCCCTGCGCCGGTAGCTTCATCATCACCGTTATCATGCCGTCGTGCTGACGAAGCTCTCCGTCGAAGCTCTACTGGATCATGAGTTTGTGGGACGTCGCTGAGCTGAACGTGTGCAGATCGTGGAGGTGCCGTACGTTCGGTACTAGGATGGGTCGATCGTGAAGACGTACGACTACATCAACCGCGTTGTCATAACGCTTCTGCTTACGGTCTACGAGGGTACGTAGACAAAACTCTTCCCTCTCATTTCTATGCATCACCATGATCTTGCGTGTGCGTCGGATTTTTTTTGAAATTACTATGTTCCCCAACAGCGACAACCATATGGCTCCTGCCAGTTGCTGATAACTTCGACAAAACATGATCATCTCATACAACAACTTATATCTCATCACGTCTTGACCATATCACATCACAACAAGCCCTGCAAAAACAAGTTAGACGTCCTCTATTTTGTTCTTGCAAGTATTACGTGGCTGCTATGGGCTGAGCAAGAACCGTTCTTACCTACGCATCAAAACCACAATGATTTTTCGTCAAGTATGTGTTGTTTTAACCTTCACAAGGACCGGGCGTAGCCACATTCGATTCAACTAAAGTTGGAGAAACTGACACCCGCCAGCAACCTGTGTGTGAAGCATGTCGGTAGAACCAGTCTTGCGTAAGCATACGCGTAATGTCGGTCCGGGCCGCTTCATCCAACAATACCGCTGAATCAAAGTATTACATGCTGGTAAGCAGTATGACTATTATCTCCCACAACTCACTTGTGTTCTACTCGTGCATATAACATCTACGCATAAACTTGGCTCGGATGCCACTGTTGGGTAACGTAGTAATTTCAAAAAAATTCCTACGCACACGCAAGATCGTGGTGATGCATAGCAACGAGAGGGGAGAGTGTCGTCCACGTACCCTTGTAGACTATAAGCGGAAGCGTTATGACAACGCGGTTGATATAGTCGTACGTCTTCACGATCGACCGATCCTAGTACCGAACGTATGGCACCTCCGTGATCTGCACACGTTCAGCTCGGCGACGTCCCACGAACTCACGATCCAGTAGAGCTTCGAGGGAGAGTTTCGTCAGCACGATGGCGTGATGACGGTGATGATGAAGCTACCGGCGCAGGGCTTCGCCTAAGCACTACGACGATATGACCGAGGTGGATAATGGTGGAGAGGGGCACCGCACACGGCTAAGTGATCAATGATCAACTTGTGTGTCTATGGGGTGCCCCTCCCCCGTATATAAGGAGTCCGGCCTCCTAGGCGCGCCCCAAGGGGAGTCGTACTCCCACCGGGAGTAGGATTCCACCCCTTCCAAGAGTAGGAGTAGGAGGGAAGGAAGGAGGGGAGAGGGGGAAGGAAAAAGGGGGGGCGCCGCCCCCCTTCCTTGTCCAATTCAGACTAGAGGGGGAGGGGGCGCGCGGCCTGCCCTGGTCGCCCCTTCCTCTCTCCAGTAAGGCCCATGAGGCCCATTACACTCCCCGGGGGGTTCCGGTAACCCCCCGGTACTCCGGTATTTGTCCAAACTCACTTGGAACTCTTCCGAAGTCCAAACATAGTCATCCAATATATCGATCTTTATGTCTAGACCATTTCGAGACTCCTCGTCATGTCCGTGATCATATCCGGGACTCCGAACTACCTTCGGTACATCAAAACACATAAACTCATATTACCGATCGTCACCGAACGTTAAGCGTGCGGACCCTACGGGTTTGAGAACTATGTAGACATGACCGAGACACGTCTTCGGTCAATAACCAATAGCGGAACCTGGATGCTCATATTGGCTCCCACATATTCTACGAAGATCTTTATCGGTCAAACCGCATAACAACATACGTTGTTCCCTTTGTCATCGGTATGTTGATTGCCCGAGATTTGATCGTCGGTATCTCAATACCTAGTTCAATCTCGTTACTGGCAAGTCTCTTTACTCGTACCGTAATGCATCATCCCGCAACTAATTCATTAGTTACATTACTTGCAAGGCTTATAGTGATGTGCATTACCGAGAGGGCCCAGAGATATCTCTCCGACAATCGGAGTGACAAATCCTAATCTCGATCTATGCCAACTCAACAAGTACCATCGGAGACACCTGTAGAGCACCTTTATAATCACCCAGTTATGTTGTGACGCTTTGTAGCACACAAAGTGTTCCTCCGGTATTCGGGAGTTGCATAATCTCATAGTTATAGGAACATGCATAAGTTATGAAGAAAGCAATATCAATATACTAAACGATCAAATGCTAAGCTAACGGAATGGGTCAAGTCAATCACATCATTCTCTAATGATGTGATCTCGTTAATCAAATGAAAACTCATGTCTATGGTTAGGAAACCTAACCATCTTTGATTCAATGAGCTAGTCAAGTATAGGCATACTAGTGACACTCTGTTTGTCTATATATTCACACATGTACTAAGTTTTCGGATAATACAATTCTAACATGAATAATAAACATTTATCATGATATAAGAAAATAAAATAACAACTTTATTATTGCCTCTAGGGCATATTTCTTTCAGCTGGACCTAGTGGGTCCTCTCACATGTTCAAATTTGTCCACATTTAGACCTGTTCAATTGACGAGCATTAATGCATCGAGTAGTCTTACTACTTTTGCTGGGACTTTATGTCGACTTGATAGAGTATGTTCTGAGTGGGTGCAATGTCTATATCATGTTATATAATTGTGAACTATTGGTCTTAATTAATACTCTTCGATATTTTAATATGGACTACATACGGACCAAAATGAGTGAACATACACATAAAATTGCGTCTACATGCATCCGAATTAGAAAAAAGTTAGAACATCTGATAATAGTGAACGAAGAAAGTATATTGCTATTTTTTTAGCAAAGGCCGTGTGGATTTTTTGTTCATCGAGTCTCTAGCCGGCTTGTCGAGCTTCACGAGCTTGACCGAAGGTTTGGACTTGGCTTGTTGGACCTTCGACCCGAGTCGAACCCAACCAAGCCTCGACCCCGACCTTCCTGTCCAGACCTACAGCCATGCCACCATGTACCCTCACCCTATGTACTGCCGCGTGCTCCCTTGGATGTATTCTGTGCCGACAGCTGATGCTCTGTCCTGAACCAAGGTGCCAATTAACGTGTCATGTAGTCGTGCACTGAGGGGCCTTTTTGGCCCACTATGGAAATGTGCAGGTCTAGTAGCAACAAAGCACTAGCACCAGAGATTGATACTCCCTTCGATCCATGTTAATTGTCGTTGATTTAGTATAAAGTTGTATCAAATCGGCAACAATTAATATGAAATGGAGGGAGTACAATTAACTACTCCCTCCATCACGGTTTAGAAGACGCGCTTGAAAATTCTCTGGGACCTAGGTGGTTATCTATTGGTTGTGAGGTGGGCTAAAAAATAGCATTCACACTACGCATGCATATAGAAATAGTATCGCGGAGTACTAATTAGTTACTAGAAATAAATACAATGCGACCTAAACCTTGTCTATTATGGAAACGCACGCAAATTTAACTGTGCCTTCTAAACTGTGATGGAGGGAGTACTTTACATCCATAGTGTTACTGGTTACTAAAATTGATGCTCAGACATAATTATTTCACTATGAAAACATGGTTTCATACATACATAAGGCTAGTCATAGTGGGAGTAACTTAGCTAGTAACATAGCACACTCCAAGAAATTTTTGCTTATGTGGCAAGTATTTAATGTGAGGTGGTAACATAATATGTTACTGTAACATAGCGCTTCCCAAGATAAGATGAGTCTACAAGCTAATAAATGAAGCCATCTATGACACTACTATTATGTTACTTTGCATTATGAAGGTAGTAAATTAGACTACACTAGTCTAAGTTACTCCCCACTATGACCAACCTAAGTAAAAGAGCTTCCACCAGCATACTTGGATCACATGATATTAAAAGGGAAACTCATGTCATGGCTTGAAGAAATAGCTAAAGGAGAATAAAATGAGAAGATTCAATTGCAAGCATTCATCTCCCCTCTTGTAGAACGGTCACTGAAGACTCACCAGATACAGAGCAAATGCTAGTATTTGACAGAGTGCACGCCATTTTGTACGAATCGAACCCTTCGTTATGCATCATCGCTATCATGTTGTACCTCACATAGGTTGGAGATAGATCAGAAATTGACTGGCCACGGTCCAGGTATTGCACGACCTTTCGCGTTCTAGGCCTTGCACTTGGTGATGGGTAGGAGCACAATAATCCTAAGTTGAGTACGAAGGTGGCTTCCTCTATGTTGAAATTGCCGTGGATCTACCACATCGATAATTGATCCATTGCGGCGATGTTCAAGCACCGATTCAATCAACAATGTTTGTGTGTTGTCCTTCCTGCAACTGATTGGTCTACACCCACATGCAACCTCTAGGAGAAACACGCCAAATGCGAACACATCGGCCGAGGGTGTTGCCTTCCCGGTGCGTATAAGTTCCGGTGCAAGGTATCCCATGGTGCCTACCACATGGGTTGTTTTAGCAACCGTGTCATGGTCGTATAACCTTGCTAGACCAAAATCATCCAGCCGTCCATTCATCTGACCATCCAAGAGCACATTGCTCGCCTTTATATCTCGATGGATGACGATTTGTTCCCACTCCTCATGAAGATACAACAAACTTGATGCAACATCTTTGATGATCTTATATCTCTGAGGCCAGTGTAGAGTTGGCTTATTTTTATCATACAAGTACTTGACAAGACTACCATTTTCCATGTACTCATAAACTAAGAGAAGTTCACCCTTTCGACGGCAGTAGCCTAGTAACCGTGCGAGATTTCGGTGGTGGAGACGGCCAATGCTCACCACCTCTGCAATGAACTCCCTTATTCCTTGTTTAGAATCATGTGACACCCTCTTCACTGCAACCTCCAGATTGGACGGAGAAAGCAATCCTCTGCATACTCTTCCAAATCCTCCTACACCAAGTAAATTCCTACTCGAAAACCCCTCGGTGGCATGAAACAAATCCTTGTATCGAAAACGATGTGGGCCAAACTCATCCTCCCAATCTTCTCCCACCTCGGCAAATCGACGTCGATACCACAAAATGAAGAAGACAACACCTAGCACTACGATGACAGGCAATGACGAAGCCAGTGACAGCACGGCGTTCAAGATCTTAGACCGAGGCTTGGGACCCACACGTGGCAGAGCAGGGAGTTTGTGTTGGCGCCGCCTCTCCTTGCAGAGCCGCTTCTTCTTCTTCCTCTCCTCTCACAACTCTCACTTTTGTTTCTCTCTTCTTCTCTCAAGAACACAAGAACACACACCCGGGCAGAAAACACACACGCACGCACACATTCACCAGGGAGAAAATTAGCTTTGCCTTATCTCTCCCGGTGACAATCACATGCGCTACATGGTTTCCTTCAGCCCTCACGGCCTCCCTTCTCATTCATTTTGTTGAACTTAAATAGGCAGTACAAATGACTTCACACCCAACCACTAACTCATGCACGCACACACTAGGCTGACCGACACACTCGGCCACTATCCTACACACGTCGGCATAACACCATCTCCTCCTAGAATCTCTCCAGGATATGCATCACCTGCTAACTAACCTACACCCGGTCATGCACAAACAGACTCAACGCATGCACGGCTACATGACCGACCTTTTAGCTAGCCCACTAACCAACCTATACATGCAGCTAACGACGACTCCATTCATGCAAACTAACTCATCGTCCAGCCGGCCAGTCTTGCTTCAGCCATCTACGTGTGTGCCGTATCACACGACCTTGCCGCCTCGCGCGGCACCGCGGTGTCACGCCGCCATCGGCATCTCGCCGGACTCGCGGTATTTCACGGCCGTCTGGCATCTCGCCTTCTCCACACATCTTCATTGAAGCTCCGCTGACTAGCTACTCCCTAATCTATGCTACATGAATAAGGAAAGTAAACATGCAGACACAAGTGACAAGATTAATCCTGACAGTTTGGAGAAGTCGAGAGTCGGGGCAGGCCGTCCAAGCTGAAGCTCCATCCAAGGACATAGTGGCGCCTGGAGTCGATACCTGACGAAGACGAGAAGCCGGCGTACATCTTGCCCGCCATGACCATGGAGAGATCAATGACTTGGAAGAGCAAAGGATTCTTGGGCTTTGGTACCCGCACCGGTGCTAATGTCACGTCGAGCCGCCTGGCCATGGCGTCGTAGTCAACCCACACCTGCATCGGCCTGCGGCTGTTCAGCCTCAGATCTTGAAAGGCGCCGTCCTCGTCGCGGTAGTACCCAGCCGGCTTGTCCTGCCGTGAGATGAGGCTGTTTACGTCGATGCCCACGTGGTTGCTGTCGATGTCGTGAAACTTGGCGTCCAGGATGGTGTCGAGCTCGACCGCCAAGATGGGGTTGCTCGCCGTGCCGTTTGTCGCGTTGAGGAGGCCCAGGTATTGCTGGCCGTTCGCCGTTGAGAGGTTGGAGGTCGTTCGTCGTGGCGAAGCCTTGGTAGGCGAATTCGCCGTCTTCCGCCGCCAGAGCCACCTTTCCGTCAAGGCTCAGGCTCAGCAGGAGGAGCAGACCAAGCGCAAGCACAGACTCAGAAAGCATGGCGCCTCGTCACACTTGCAAGGAGCAGACCAAGCCTCTCCTTTTGACGTTGTGGATGGGTGATTGCTTTGACGGTGAAGAGGAGACGCCGGGCTGTGGAAACTACACGGAGAAGGACGTGTGTTGACAAGGAATAGTACTACACAGAGAGTACTACTTTAGTATCTTTGGCAGTGTGACTCGATAGGGCATGTACAATGGTTGATAAGATAGTTTTATCTTAAGTCTTGCATGTAATTTAGAGTTGATAAAAAAAAGTCTACAATGGGCCATCTCTTAGCCTTATCTTCAATAACTAGTCAATTCTAAAAATATGGTGAGACATATTGTGCTAAGAGATCATCTCTTGTCTTCTCTTAAATAAGAGAAGATAAGCTTTTTCTTACGAGTTCTCTCTCCTCCACCTCATTATTTATCCTACGTGGCACTCCTAAGATAGCACCATTGTACATGGCCTTAGCTGGGTAATTAAGTACCATGCCGCGCGGGGCAAGGTAGTGAGCGTTAGTCGTTGCACGTGGAAGGAAGCAGGACAGTAAGGGGGAGGGTACCTCATGGACACAGCGACGGCCGATGCTAAAAATGATTTTCAGTGTTCTAAAACGTTGAATTCAACGTAATACGTCTGCCTCGTACTACTATGAATGATAGGCCCGTGGCAGTTCAATGGCTATCTGCTTCCATGGAATCCACAGTCTCGAGCTTGTCGTCTATGAATGTCTTCTACCTCAATAGGCTGACGCGCGAAGTTGTAGTTGGGGGAGAAACGGATACTTAAAGGGTGTGAGTAGGCCTCAGTCAACTGAAACTTAACCAAACCGCAACATATAGTTCATGTTGCGCATGTACTTCGTGCTGGATTACTAAGTTGCTAATTCTCCTGAAACACATTTCGGTCCAAACTGCAACAATTTATAGCTACATCCCCATATGTCAGTACGAATTCTCCATAAACTCGTTTCAGTCCAAACCATACACAAAATCATTGATTGTTTCATAGAGCTTGATGCCTAGGCAGCATAAATTCCCCATAATTTAGGGGGGGATTAGGGGACACTAGTAGAAAAGAGGGCTTTGGATCAGGCCGGGTCAGCCCGTTAGTTCCGATTCAGTCCAGAAACGGGACCCATGGGGGCATTGGACCCGGTTCGTGAGCCCAGGGGGGCGGCCGGGCCACGTGGGCCATTGGTCCCGGTTCATCTGGACCTTTTGGTCCCGGTTAATGGGACGAACCGGGACCAATGGGCCTGGCTCCTGGCCCACCACCATTGGTCCCGGTTGGTGGCTTGAACCGGGACAACAGGCTGCCCTTTAGTCCCGGTTCGTGCCACAAACCGGGACCATTGAGGTGCCTATATATACCCCTCGCCCGAGCAGAGCACTCCACTGCTCTATTTTTCTCTGGCCGGGGAGGGGAGGGCTTTGTGGTGCTCTAGCTCACCTTCTATGCACATGAGGTGTTCGATGAAATGCCCGAGCCACACTAGTTAAGCTTTCTCCTCTCGAAGCACGACCTCCGAACTCTATTTTTCCCGAGATTTGTCTAGGTTTATATTAGCGGCCGTCACGCCCCGTCCCCGTCTTCACTGTCGTCGATCGCCCGCGCCGATCTCGTCGCCGGCACCACCGTGGTGAGCCTCTTGTTCTTATCTTCTTTCTGAAAGAAAAAAAATTCTTGCTTTAGATAGATACTTGTCTAATTTTCTTACTATTTTATTGCTTGTTATTATATAGTGCGATGGTTTTGGTATCCGCCCCCGTTGGCCCTCCTCCTGTCTATGATTCGGATGTGGTATATATTATCTTTTCATAACTATTGGTTCATTTATTGTTTATGACAATTATGCCGACCAACGTGACATAGATTTTATTTATCTAGGAGGTTGTTGAACCGGAAATTCCAACCGACCCTATTGTCGAGAGGTTAAATTTAGTTGAAGAAGAAAACAATTTCTTGAAGGAGAAAATAAGAAAAATTGAGGAGAAGAAGATGATATTGGAGTTGCATGTTGCGGATGTCGTCAATGATCACAAGATCAAGATGGATGCAATGCGTTTGAAGATTATAAAGATTAGAAAATATGCCATTCATACCGAGGCTTGGTATCATTATGCAGTTGGATCAGTTGTTACCTTGATTGCAATTATGATCGCATTTGTTTTCGCATTGAAATGTTTTACATAATTTCAATGTATGGTTTAATTAATTTAGATGCTCTGGAGAGCTTTATGTTGTTAGATGAGAACTATGTATGTACTTTGGTTTTAATGTGATGATGAACTTCTATTAATTTGGTCTCTTAATTATCTATTCATGATGTTCTGTAATGGTTTTTGACACACTTAATTATATATAATGCACGCAGATGAACCGGCAATGGATGTACGGTGACAAACACACCTCCGAGTACATTAAGGGCGTGCATGATTTTCTCGAAGTGGCTGAGACAAACAAGCAGAATGGTTTTATGTGTTGTCCATGCCCTAAATATGAGAATACGAAGTCTTACTCTGACCGGAAAATCCTTCACACCCACCTGCTTTATAATTGTTTCATGCCACACTATAATGTTTGGACGAGGCATGGAAAAATAGGGGTTATGATGAAAGACGGGGAAGAAGAAGAGGACGATGACAACTATGTGCCCCCTGAATACGGTGATGCTGCAACGGGGGAAGCTGTTGAAGATCAAGAGGAACCAGATGATGTGCCCAATGATGCTGCAACAGGGGAAGCTGCTGAAGATCAAGAGGAACCAAACGATGTGCCCGATGATGATGATCTCCGCCAGGTCATTGTCGATGCAAGGACGCAATGTGAAAGTCAAAAGGAGAAGCTGAAGTTTGATCGCATGTTAGAGGATCACAAAAAAGGGTTGTACCCCAATTGCGAGGATGGCAACACAAAGCTCGGTACCGTACTGGAATTGCTGCAGTGGAAGGCAGAGAATGCTGTGCCTGACAAAGAATTTGAGAAGCTACTGATAATATTGAAGAAGAAGTTTCCAAAGGATAACGAATTGTCCGGCAGTACATACGCAGCAAAGAAGGTCGTATGCCCTCTAGAATTGGAGGTGCAGAAGATACATGCATGCCCCTAATGACTGCATCCTCTACCGCGGTGCATACAAGGATCTGAACGCATGCCCGGTATGCGGTGCATTGCGGTATAAGATCAGACGAGATGACCCTGGTGATGTTGACGGCGAGCCCCCCAAGAAGAGAGTTCCTGCGAAGGTGATATGGTATGCTCCTATAATACCACGGTTGAAATGTCTGTTCAGAAACGAAGAGCATGCCAAGTTGATGCGATGGCACAGTGAGGACCGTAAGAAAGACGGGAAGTTGAGAGCACCCGCTGACGGGTCGCAGTGGAGAAAAATCGAGAGAAAGTACTGGACTGAGTTTGCAGGTGACCCAAGGAACGTATCGTTTGGTTTAAGCGTAGATGGCATTAATCCTTTCGGGGAGCAGAGCAGCAATCACAGCACCTGGCCCGTGACTCTATGTATGTATAACCTTCCTCCTTGGATGTGCATGAAGCGGAAGTTTATTATGATGCCAGTTCTCAGCCCTAAGCAACCCGACAACGACATTGATGTGTATCTAAAGCCATTAGTTGAAGAACTTTTATAGTTGTGGAATGAAAACGGTGTACGTACGTGGGATGAGCACAAACATGAGGAATTTAACGACCCTTTAGTCCCGGTTCAAGAACCGGGACAAAAGACCCTTACCAACCGGGACGAATGGGGCTTTTTCTACTAGTGGGAGGTTTAGCGGAGAGATTAGGGGAGACCGTAGCCAAATTCCCCGTAATCACAGGTTTTTGTTTGAACTATTTATGCAATGTTGGAGTGAAGAACGGTGGCTGAGGAGGGCAAAACATTTTGGGCATCACTTTTACCACATCTGTTAAAGCAACAACCTTGGTGGTGATGAATTTTCTCTCTCTTCTGCCCTATATTGTTTTCACGACACCAATTTTTCATCATCTGGTTGAGATGCTCTTAGGATATCGCTAAGCAAATCCATAACTAAGCTTACACCTCGCCAGGGACTACTAGTGGACTCCGGAGTCTCGGCAAATGGCGGTTACCACTATTTCCTTACCAAAAGTGTTACTGATTATTGAAATTCATGTATGAGATAGAACCAGTTCACTTAGACAAACTCAGATCCAATATGGATTACAAGTTCTTAAGGAACATTGAGAGAAGAACAAAAAAAGAGGTGTAAACTAAAAGCATTCACCTTCCCTCTTCAAGAATCGACACCGAAGACTCACCAGATACAACACAAATATTCGTATTCGATGAACGGTACGACATTATGTATGAATCGAACCCTTCATTCTGCATCATTGCTATCCTGTTGTAACTCATGTAGGCGGACAGGTCAGGAATTGACTGGTCGCGGTCCAGGTATTGCATGAGCTTTCGCATGCTAGGTCTTGCATTGGCCGATGGGTAGGAGCATAACAAACCTAATTTGAGCAGGAGGGTGGCTTCCTCTGTGTTGAAATTCCCCATAAGACGTGGATCGACCACGTCGAGAATTGAGCCGTTGCGGTGATGTTCAAGCACCCAATCTACCAACACTAACTCTGTGATATCCTTGCTATTGTTGATTGGCCTACGACCACATGCGACCTCAAGGAGAAACACATCAAATGCAAACACATCGGTTAAGGGTGTTGCCTTCCCGGTGCGTATAAGTTCCGGTGCAAGGTACCCCATAGTGCCCACCACATGTGTTGTTTTAGAAACTGTGCCATGGTCGTATAACCTTGCTAGACCAAAATCACCGAGCCGTCCATTCATCTGACTGTCCAAGAGCACATTGCTAGCCTTTATATCTCGATGGATGACAATTTGCTCCCATTCCTCATGAAGATACAACAAGCTTGATGCAACACTTTGATGATCCGATACCTCTTGGACCAATGTAGAGCCGGCTTATTTTGAGTATACAAATACTTGTCAAGACTACCATTTTCCATGTACTCATAAACCAAGAGAAGTTCACCCTTTCGACGGCAGTAGCCTAGTAACCGGGCGAGATTCCGGTGGTGGAGACGGCCAATGCTCACCACCTCCGCAATGAACTCCCTTAGTCCTTGTTTCGAATCATGTGACACCCTCTTGACGGCAACCTCCAAATTGGACGCGGAAAGCAATCCTCTGTACACTCTTCCAAATCCTCCTACTCCAAGTAAAATCCTACTAGAAAACCCCTCGGTGGCATGAAATAAATCCTTGTATGCAAAACGATGTGGGCCGAACTCATCCTCCCAGTCTTCTCTCACCTCAGCAAATCGGCGCCGATGCCACAAGAAGAAGAATACGGCAGCTAGCACGGCAATGACAAGCGATACCGCTGCCAGTGGCAACACGATGTTCAAGATCTTGGACCGAGGCTTGGGACCTAGGCGTGGCAGGGCGGGAAGCTTGAAGAAGTCAAGCATCGGGGCGGGTCCGTCGAAGCTGAAACTCCATCCAAGGACAGAGTGGTGATTGTCACCGGGAGTACCGCTAGAAGCAGAAAAGCCGACGTACATTTCATCCACCATGACCGTGGAGAGATCAATAACCTCGGAGAGCAGAGGATTCCTGGGCCTTGGTACCTGCACAGGTGCTAATGTCACATTGATTCGCCTGGCTTGGGCGTCGTAGTCCACCCACACCTGCATCGGCCTGCGGCTGTTCAACCTCAGATCTTGGAAGGCGCCGTTCTCGTTGCTGTAGTACCCAGCCGGCTTGACCTGCCGTGAGACGAGGCTGTTGACGTCGATGCCGATGTGGTTGCTGTCGATGTCGCGGAACGCGACGTCCATGATGGTGTCGAGCTCGACCGCCAGGATGCGGTCGCTCGCCGTGCCGTTTGTCGCGTTGAGGAGGCCCATGTACCGCCCGCCATTCGCAGCCGAGAGGTTCGAGGTCGGAGCGACCACGAACGCAAGCCCGTAGCTGGTCAGGCCATCGTACCTGGACGAAATGGCAAACACGAAGGTCACGGAGAAGGACCGCGCCATGGTGGTGCTGTTCGTCATCGTGGTGGAACTTTCGAGGAACTGGAGTGGCGCTGGGTGGAAGGCATGGCCCGTGTTCGCGGACTCCGTGTCGGTGAGCAGCAGGAGGCCGTTGGGCATGACGGTGGCGAGGCCATCCAGCGTAAGGTTCGCCGTGGCGAAGCCTTGGTAGGCGAACTCGCCGTCTTCCGCCGCTAGAGCCACCTCTCCGTCGAGGCTCAGGCTCAGCAGGAGGAGCAAACCAAGCGCGAGCAGAGACTGAGAAAGCATGGCGCCTTGTCACACTTGCAAGGAGGAGCTAGCAGACCAAGGTTCTTCTTCTGACGTTGTTGATGGGTGATTGGAGCCTTGCAGGCTTGGTTTTCTAGCTTTGGGCTGTGGAAACTACACTGAGGAGGACGTATTTTGACAAGGAATACCATTTTTCTTGAGTATCTTTCGCAGTGACCCTTTAGCTAGGTACTATAATAAGCACCGTGCCGCGCGGGGCAAGGCAAGGAGCGTTCGTCGTTGCACGTGGAAGAAAGCAGGAAAATAAGGGGGAGGGTACCTCCTGTGGCCGATACCGGAAATGATTTTCTGTGTGCTGAAACGTTGAATTCAACGTAATACGTCTGCCTCGTTCTACTACGAATTTCAACGCAATACGTCTGCCTCGTACTACTACGAATGATAGATAGGCCTGCTACAGTTAATGGCTATCTGCTCCCATGAAGTCCATTTTCTCGACCTCACGAGTTGGCCCCAGCCGCCGCCCCCAGAGCCGGCCCCATGCGTGAAAAAAAGAAGACAAACTTGGGCTGAAACACGTCAATTTTCGGCAAACTTGGGCTTTAATATTCGCAAACTTGGGCTAAAACATACCATTACATATAAAAACTGTAGTCTAAGCCTAAGCTCATGCATGATAAGATAGCGTTTGTTTTCTGTTTAAAATAAGTACATGCATGCGGTCGATGTGACGCGTCCATGCAGCTAGCTAGTGGGACGGTGTGGCATGTTTGCACACGATCCCGTTTCCTTTCTTTTCTCCCGGACGTGGTAGACGCTGTGTGACGCAACCGTGGGATGGCGCGGTAACTGTGGATCATAGCGAGTCATCCGGGAGAATAGTTAGCCTCTGAGCTTTGTAATCGCACGAGATAAGGAATGAGAAAACAGAAAGCGCTGCGACAGTTTTCGGCAGCAGAAAAACTTCCTCGTTCGTCTACCTCCGCCTCTCTCTCGCTCGACCTCATCTGATTGCTCTCGCAAGTCCGGCAACGACAATTGGCATCAGAGCCGTGGTGTTCGATCCACTCTCCGGTGGCCGGCGGTGTCCGATCCGCGGCGTACCATGTCGGATAGCGAGGAGAAGACGAGCAAGTCCGGGACCAAGTCGCCGCCGAAGACGCCGACGTCCAAGGCGCCAATCGCGCGTCTCACCGGCAGCGGCAGCGGCAGCGGCGAGCTCCGTGTGGTGGAGCGCGTGGTGCGCGAGGAGTCGGGGACGGCCATGATGCTCACCCGCACCAATTACCAGGAGTGGGCGCTTGTGATGCAGGTCAAGCTGCAAGTCGCCCGCGTCTGGACCGCGGTGGTCGAAGACGGCGCCGACGAGAACGACGATCGACGCGCGCTACAGATCATCCTCACCGGCGTCCCGCCGGAGTTGATGCGCGTATTGGCCGCGAAGGACTCGACGAAGAAGGCGTGGGAGACAATCAAGACGCTCCGCATGGGGAGCGAGCGGGCTCGCGAGGCCAAGGCGCAGGTGCGCCGCCGCGAGTTCGAGGATCTGCGCTTCAAAGACGGCGAGTCCGTCGAGGACTTCGGGCTGCGACTTGCCGGCCTCGTCTCCGACCTGGAACTGTATGGCGATCCCGTCACGGAGCACAAGGCAGTCCAGAAGTTCCTCCGCGTGGTGCCGCGGAAATATCGTCAGATGGCGATGGCAATCGAGAGCCTCATCGATCTGAAGACGATGACCATCGAGGAACTCGTCGGGCGTTTCTCGGCATGTGAAGATCATTATGATCTCGACGATGCTGGGCAGTCCGGCGGCCGCCTGCTCTTCACACGTGAGGAGTGGCTCGCCCATGAGCGACAGCTAGGTGTGGGCGGGTCATCGTCCGGTGGCGGCGGCGGCAAGAACAAGTCGCCGGGCAAGCCCAAACCTCACGGCGGCGGCGGTGGCAGACCTGCGCCGGGCAACGGCGGCACGGGCGCATCCGGCAGCTCGGGCGGCAAGAAAAAGGGCAAGTGCCACTACTGCAATAAACCAGGGCATTGGAAAAAGGACTGCTGGAATCGGATCAAAGCTGAAGAGCAACAAGGGAAGCAGGAGCAGGCCAATCTTGTCCGCGGCGAGGAGCATGATCATGGCCTTCTCATGGCTTTGGTCACCGGGCCGGTCACCACGCAGATCGCCGCGCCACAGGCCGTGTTCCTGAATGAAGAAAAAGTGATCCCTGTCCCATCGCCCGACGGGGTTTGGTTCTTTGACACCGGTGCGAGCAGCCATATGACTGGTGAGAGGGGCATGTTTGCAGCCCTGGACGAGGATGTGCACGGCACGGTCAGGTTCGGAGACGGTTCCAGGGTAGCCATCTGTGGGCGCGGATCCGTTGTCTTCCGGTGCAGGAACGGCGATCAGCGCGTGCTGACAGAGGTGTATTTCATACCTAGTCTCAAGAGCAACATTATATCTGTTGGTCAGTTGGATGAGGCTGGGTGTGCTATCAGCATCAGGGATGGGATCATGTCAGTTCAAGACCCATGGGGGCGTGTTCTAGCTCGGATCAAGCGCACTGAAAGCAGACTGTACACTGGTCTCTTGTCTATAGACACACCAGCGTGTTTGTTGACTCAAGGTGAGGAACAGACTTGGCGATGGCATGCCAGGATGGGTCATCTTCATTTCCGTGCACTCAAAGCCATGTCCAGCAAGCAGATGGTGAGGGGAATGCCCACTATTGATCACGTACAAGAATACTGTGACGGCTGCGCACTCGGCAAACAACACCGAGCTCCCTTTCCACAGACCACATCGTACCGAGCTGAGAAAGGGCTCGAGCTCGTCCACACGGATCTGTGTGGCCCGATCGCGCCAACGACACCAGGTGGCAGCAAATATTTTCTTCTGGTTGTTGACGATTACAGTCGATACATGTGGCTCGAGCTCCTCAAGTCAAAAGACGAAGCGTTAGAGCGTTTCAGAAAAGTTCAGTTGATGGCCGAGGCAGAAGGAAAGTGCAAACTGCGAGCTTTCCGCTCAGACAGGGGTGGTGAATTCAACTACGGCGAGTTCCGTGAGTACTGTGAAAAGCTCGGTGTCAAGCACTACACCACCGCACCTTATTCACCGCAGCAAAACGGGGTGGTGGAAAGAAGAAATCAGACGGTGGTAGAAATGGCTCGTTGCTTACTGAAGAGTATGGGCGTTCCATCATATTTCTGGGCAGAGGCCGTAAAGACTGCTGTGTACTTACTGAACAGGGCTCCTACCAGAAGCTTGGAAGGTGTCACTCCATATGAGGCCTGGCATGGCCGGAAACCAAGCGTGCAGCACCTGCGTACTTTTGGATGTACGGCACATGTGAAGAGGACTGGACCAGGCATCACCAAACTATCAGATCGCTCCACTCCCATGATCTTTGTAGGGTATGAAGAAGGGTCCAAGGCATACCGTGTATATGACCCGGTGTCTGGGAAAGTTCAGGTAACCCGTGATGTAATTTTTGAAGAAAGCAGGGCATGGTCATGGGACACTCCGGACAAGGCGGCGTCAACTACAGAATTTGCCACGCCCTCGACCTTCACCGTGGTCTACACCACGGACCGCGGAGTGCATGAGTTGGACACCGAAGGGTGCACTCGACGTACCCCACGCAGCGGGGAGGACATGCCTGCTACACCAACACTGGGGACGCCGTCTCCGAACGCCGGGACGCTGCAGCCTGACTCGGCCTCGCCGGGGATCGCTGGAGCGATACGCTGGGCAACACCTCTCTCTGGTGATGAAGAGCGACGGGACACGGACTTTGGACCTCACTTTGGTCCTCTCCGCTACCGGCTCATCTCCGATGTCCTAGACGAGACGGAGGGAGAGGCAGTATGCGAGCAGATGGAACACTGCCTTCTCAGCGCGGAGGAACCTCGCAACGTGGATGAAGCCATGGATGACACAGCATGGAAGGCAGCCATGGATGAAGAAATGAAGTGCATAGCTGACAACCAAACATGGGAGATTGCTGCTCTTCCCCATGGACACAAGGCTATTGGCCTCAAGTGGGTCTACAAGGTGAAGAGAGATCCAGAGGGAAACATTGTCAAGTACAAGGCTCGCTTGGTTGCAAAGGGATATGCTCAGAGAGAGGGCATAGATTTTGAAGAGGTCTTTGCGCCGGTGGCGCGGATGGAAACTGTACGGCTCCTCCTAGCTCTTGCCGCTCACTCACATTGGGAAGTGCATCATATGGATGTTAAATCTGCATTTCTCAACGGCGAGCTCGCGGAGGAGGTGTATGTGGTCCAGCCGCCTGGTTACAGCGTTACTGGAAGCGAAGGCGCTGTTCTGAAACTGAAGAAGGCGTTATATGGTCTTCGACAGGCCCCGCGAGCATGGTATGCCAAACTTGATGAGACTCTGCTTCAACTTGGTTTTGTTCGCAACCCACTTGAGCATGCAGTCTACCGACGTGGGAACACCGAGTCATTCCTGCTAGTTGGAGTATATGTGGATGACCTCATCATCACTGGGACAGATTTGGCGTCAATCCAGGACTTCAAAGGTCAGATGCATCAACTCTTCAAGATGAGTGATCTTGGCTTACTGAGCTACTACTTGGGAATAGAGGTGATGCAGAAAGAGGGGGAGATCACGCTGAACCAAAGGAGCTATGCTGACAAAATCCTAGAGCAGGCGGGCATGAGTGAATGTAACAGTTCCAGTACGCCCATGGAGTGTAGGCTGAAACTGAAGAAGGAGGACGGGTCCAAGCCGTTTGATGCCACTCTGTACAGAAGCGTGATCGGGAGCTTGCGGTATTTGGTCCACACTCGGCCAGATATAGCCCACGCTGTTGGGATTGTCAGCCGCTTCATGGAGGCTCCAAGAACTAGCCATTGGGCTGCAGTGAAGCAAATACTGAGGTACGTTCAAGGCACTAAGCAGTATGGATGTCGCTACACAGCAGGAAATGGGAGTGCAACACTTCTTGGATACAGCGATAGTGATCACGCCGGGGATTTGGTTGACCGCAAGAGTACATCAGGGCAAGTTTTCTTCCTTGGGCAGAACCCTGTCAGTTGGACCTCCCAGAAGCAGAAGGTTGTGGCGATCAGCTCGTGTGAAGCAGAATATGTCGCGGCTGCAGCAGCTACTTGTCAGGGCATTTGGCTGAGCCGTCTTGTTGCTGAACTGCTGGGGACTAAGCCAGAAAAGTTCACTCTGCTGGTGGACAATAAATCTGCAATAGCACTAGCAAAGAATCCCGTTTTTCATGATCGGAGCAAACACATCGACGTGAAGTTTCATTTCATTCGAGATTGCGTCGAGGAGAGGGTACTGGAGATCGAGCATGTGGGAACCCAAAATCAGCTGGCTGATATTCTAACTAAGGCACTGGGAAGAGTGCGCTTCTTTGAGATTCGTCAGAAGCTGGCGGTCATGGAGGGGAGCTGGAATACATGAGCTTAAGGGGGAGAAATGTAGTCTAAGCCTAAGCTCATGCATGATAAGATAGCGTTTGTTTTCTGTTTAAAATAAGTACATGCATGCGGTCGATGTGACGCGTCCATGCAGCTAGCTAGTGGGACGGTGTGGCATGTTTGCACACGATCCCGTTTCCTTTCTTTTCTCCCGGACGTGGTAGACGCTGTGTGACGCAACCGTGGGATGGCGCGGTAACTGCGGATCATAGCGAGTCATCCGGGAGAATAGTTAGCCTCTGAGCTTTGTAATCGCACGAGATAAGGAATGAGAAAACAGAAAGCGCTGCGACAGTTTTCGGCAGCAGAAAAACTTCCTCGTTCGTCTACCTCCGCCTCTCTCTCGCTCGACCTCATCTGATTGCTCTCGCAAGTCCGGCAACGACAAAAACTAGTTAAAAAAAAATTTGCTGAAGGCCGAGAAGTCGCCGTCGTCGCCGCCATCGTCGGCCTTCTCCTACTTGACTCGGGCGCCCCTGCTGGACCCCTCCCCGGCTGGTGGCGGCGGCGGCGGCATGTCGTCGTCATCGTCGCCACTATCGTCGATGATGACGACGCCGCCTTCGTCGCGGCCTCGGCGGCGCTGCGCGAAGCGCTGTAGGGCGGCGCGCTGGCGCTCCCTCGCCATCTTCAGGGAGTCTTGGCGCGCCCATTCAAGGGCCGCGTCGTCGTCCAGCTCGACCTCGCCGTGCTCCGCCTTCACCGGCGCCAGCAGCCCCGGCTCCGTCTTCACCGGTGCTAGCCCCGGCTCCGTCTTCATCGGCGCGAGACCCGGCTCCGTCTTTGGCTTGACGAAGCGCGGGGGAGGAGCCGACGAGGAGGCGCGCCAGCCGCCCTCGCTGATGACGATACCAGCGCTGCGTGTACACCGGCCGAGCGGCGTCTCCGCCACGAGCTCGGCCTTGACGCCGAGCAGCGATGGGGTGCCGGAGGACTGGGAGGAAGAACGCGACGAGGAAGAAGAGGAGGAGGAGCCGAACCTCCTTGGCGCCCATTGCCCGTCGCGTCGGCGTTGCGCCGGGGCGGTTGACCTCGCCGGTGGGTACGTCAACGGGGGGTTGTTGCCGCCCTCGAGGTGCGTCAGCACGCCGTCGAGGGTGCGGCCGGGGACGCCCCACCAGAGGTGGCGCCCCTCGCTGTTCTTGATGCCGCCGATCACCGGCGTGTTGGAAATATGCCCTAGAGGCAATAATAAATTAGTTATTATTATATTTCCTTGTTCATGATAATCATTTATTATCCATGCTATAATTGTATTGATAGGAAACTCAGATACATGTGTGGATACATAGACAATACCATGTCTCTAGTAAGCCTCTAGTTGACTAGCTCGTTGATCAATAGATGGTTACGGTTTCCTGACCATGGACATTGGATGTCATTGATAACGGGATCATATCATTAGGAGAATGATGTGATGGACAAGACCCAATCCTAAGCCTAGCACAAAGATCGTAGTTCGTATGCTAAAGCTTTTCTAATGTCAAGTATCATTTCCTTAGACCATGAGATTGTGCAACTCCCGGATACCATAGGAATGCTTTGGGTGTACCAAACGTCACAACGTAACTGGGTGGCTATAAAGATGCACTACAGGTATCTCCGAAAGTGTCTGTTGGGTTGGCACGAATCGAGACTGTGATTTGTCACTCCGTGTGACGGAGAGGTATCTCTGGGCCCACTCGGTAGGACATCATCATAATGTGCACAATGTGATCAAAGAGTTGATCGCGGGATGATGTGTTACGGAACAAGTAAAGAGACTTGCCGGTAACGAGATTGAAAAGGTATCGGTATACCGACGATCGAATCTCGGGCAAGTACAATACTGCTAGACAAAGGGAATTGTATACGGGATCGATTGAGTCCTTGACATCGTGGTTCATCCGATGAGATCATCGTGGAACATGTGGGAGCCAACATGGGTATCCAGATCCCGCTGTTGGTTATTGACCGAAGAACGTCTCGGTCATGTCTGCATGGTTCCCGAACCCGTAGGGTCTACACACTTAAGGTTCGATGACGCTAGGGTTATAAAGGAAGTTTGTATGTGGTTACCGAATGTTGTTCAGGGTCCCGGATGAGATCCCGGACGTCACGAGGAGTTCCGAAATGGTCCGGAGGTAAAGAATAATATATAGGAAGTGAGGTTTTGGCCACCGGAAGTGTTTCGGGGTTCACCGGTAATGTACCGGGACCACCGGAAGGGTTCCGGGGGTCCACAGGGAGGGGCCACCAGCCCCGCATGCTTGCATGGGCCTAGTGTGGAAAGGGACCAGCCCTAGAGTGGGCTGGTGCGCCTCCCACCAAGGCCCAAGGCGCAGCTAGGAGGGGAGAGGGGAAACCCTAGGCGCAGATGGGCCTAAAGGCCCACCCTAGGGCGCGCCCCTCTCTCCCCCTCTTGGCCGCCCCCTCCAAGTCCCATCTAGGGCTGCCGCACCCCTAGGGTGGGAACCCTTGAAGGAAATATGCCCTAGAGGCAATAATAAAGTTATTATTTATTTCCTTATTTCATGATAAATGTTTATTATTCATGCTAGAATTGTATTAACCGGAAACATAATACATGTGTGAATACATAGACAAACATAGTGTCACTAGTATGCCTCTACTTGACTAGCTCATGAATCAAAGATGGTTAAGTTTCCTAGCCATGGACAAAAGAGTTGTCATTTGATCAACGGGATCACATCATTAGGAGAATGATGTGATTGACTAGACCCATTCCGTTAGCTTAGCACACGATCGTTTAGTATGTTGCTACTGCTTTCTTCATAACTTATACATGTTCCTGTGACTATGAGATTATGCAACTCCCGTTTACCAGAGGAACACTTTGTGTGCTACCAAACGTCACAACATAACTTGGTGATTATAAAGGTGCTCTACAGGTGTCTCCGAAGGTACATGTTGGGTTGGCGTATTTCGAGATTAGGTTTTGTCACTCCGATTGTCGGAGAGGTATCTCTGGGCCCTCTCGGTAATACACATCACTTAAGCCTTGCAAGCGTTGCAACTAATGAGTTAGTTGTGGGATGATGTATTACGGAACGAGTAAAGAGACTTGCCGGTAAAGAGATTGAACTAGGTATTGGATACCGACGATCGAATATCGGGCAAGTAACATACCGATGACAAAGGGAACAACGTATGTTGTTATGCGGTTTGACCAATAAAGATCTTCGTAGAATATGTAGGAGCCAATATGAACATCCAGGTTCCACTATTGGTTATTGACCGGAAACAGTTCTAGGTCATGTCTACATAGTTCTCGAACCCGTAGGGTCCGCACGCTTAAGGTTTCGATGACAGTTATATTATGAGTTTATGAGTCTTTATGTACCGAAGGAGTTCGGAGTCCCGGATGAGATCGGGGACATGACGAGGAGTCTCGAAATGGTCTAGACGTAAAGATCGATATATTGGACGACTATATTCGGAGTTCGGAAAGGTTCCGAGTGATTCGCGTATTTTTCGGAGTACCGGCGGGTTACGGGAATTCGCCGGGGAGTATATGGGCCTTATTGGGCCATACGGGAATAGAGGAGAGAGGCCGAAAAGAAGGAGGCGCGCAGCCCCCCTCTGGTCCGAATTGGACAAGGGGTGCGGCCCCCCTTTCCTTCCTCCTCTCCCACTCTTTCCCCCCTTCTCCTACTCCAACAAGGAAGGAGGGAGTCCTACTCCCGGTGGGTGTAGGACTCCCCTTGGCGTGCCCCCTCCTAGGGCCGGCCTCCTCCCCCCTTGCTCCTTTATATACGGGGGCAGGGGGCACCCTAGAACAGACAAGTTGATCTACGGATCGTTCCTTAGCCGTGTGCGGTGCCCCCTCCACCATATTCCATCTCGGTCATATCGTCGCGGAGTTTAGGCGAAGCCCTGCGCCGGTAGAACATCATCATCGTCACCACGCCGTCGTGCTGACGGAACTCATCCCGGGGAACGTCATCGAGCTGAACGTGTGCTGAACACGGAGGTGCCGTACGTTCGGTGCTTGGATCAGTCGAATCGTGAAGACGTACGACTACATCAACCGCGTTGTCATAACGCTTCCACTTACGGTCTACGAGGGTATGTGGACAACACTCTCCCCTCTCGTTGCTATGCCATCACCATGATCTTGCGTGTGCGTAGGAATTTTTTTGAAATTACTACGTTCCCAACAGTGGCATCCGAGCCTAGGTTTTATGCGTTGATGTTATATGCACGAGTAGAACACAAGTGAGTTGTGGGCGATACAAGTCATACTGCTTACCAGCATGTCATACTTTGGTTCGGCGGTATTGTTGGATGAAGCGGCCCGGACCGACATTACGCGTTCGCTTACGCGAGACTGGTTCTACCGACGTGCTTTGCACACAGGTGGCTGGCGGGTGTCAGTTTCTCCAACTTTAGTTGAACCGAGTGTGGCTACGCCCGGTCCTTGCGAAGGTTAAAACAACACTAACTTGACGAACTATCATTGTGGTTTTGATGCGTAGGTAAGAACGGTTCTTGCTAAGCCCGTAGCAGCCACGTAAAACTTGCAACAACAAAGTAGAGGACGTCTAACTTGTTTTTGCAGGGCATGTTGTGATGTGATATGGTCAAGACGTGATGCTATATTTATTGTATGAGATGATCATGTTTTGTAACCGAAGTTATCGGCAACTGGCAGGAGCCATATGGTTGTCGCTTTATTGTATGAAATGCAAACGCCCTGCAATTGCTTTACTTTATCACTAAGCGGTAGCGATAGTCGTAGAAGAAATAGATGGCGTAAACGACAACGATGCTATGATGGAGATCAAGGTGTCACGCCGGTGACGATGGTGATCACGACGGTGCTTCGAAGATGGAGATCACAAGCACAAGATGATGATGACCATATCATATCACTTATATTGATTGCATGTGATGTTTATCCTTTATGCATCTTATCTTGCTTTGATTGACGGTAGCATTTTAAGATGATCTCTCACTAAAAATTATCAAGAAGTGTTCTCCCTGAATATGCACTGTTGCCAAAGTTCGTCGTGCCCAGACACCACGTGATGATCGGGTGTGATAAGCTCTACGTCCATCTACAACGGGTGCAAGCCAGTTTTGCACACGCAGAATATTCAGGTTATACTTGACGAGCCTAGCATATGCAGATATGGCCTCGGAACACAGAGTCCGAAAGGTCGAACGTGAATCATATAGTAGATATGATCAACATAGTGATGTTCACCATTGAAAACTACTCCATCTCACGCGATGATCGGTTATGGTTTAGTTGATTTGGATCACGCAATCACTTAGATGACTAGAGAGATATCTATCTAAGTGGGAGTTCTTAAGTAATATGATTAATTGAACTTTAATTTATCATGAACTTAGTCCTAGTAGTATTTTGCAAATTATGTTGTAAATCAATAGCTTGCGTTGTTGCTTTCATATGTTTATTTTGATATGTTCCTAGAGAAAATTGTGTTGAAAGATGTTAGTAGCAATGATGCGGATTGGATCCGTGATCTGAGGTTTATCCTCATTGCTGCACAGAAGAATTATGTCCTTGATGCACCGCTAGGTGATAGACCTATTGCAGGAGCAAATGATGACTACTTGATATGATGACTACTTGATAGTTTTATGCACCATGCTTTATGGCTTAGAATCGGGACTTCAAAGACGTTTTGAATGTCATGGACCATATGAGATGTTCCAGGAGTTGAAGTTAATATTTCAAGCAAATACCCGAGTTGAGAGATATGAAGTCTCCAACAAGTTCTATTGCTAAAAGATGGAGAAGAATCGCTCAACTAGTGAGCATGTGCTCAGATTGTCTGGGTACTACAATCGCTTGAATCAAGTGGGAGTTAATCTTCCATAGTGACTGACAGAGTTCTCTAGTCACCATCACTTGTGATGAACTATAGTATGTAAGGGATGACGAAAACGATTCCCGAGCTCTTCGTGATGTTGAAATCGACGAAGGTAGAAATCAAGAAAGAGCATCAAATGTTGATGATTGACAAGACCACTAGTTTCAAGAAAAGGGCAAAGGGATAGAAAGGGAACTTCAAGTAGAATGACAAGCAAGTTGTCACTCCCGCGAAGAAGCCCACAGCTGGACCAAAGCCTGAAACTGAGTGCTTACACTACAAAGGAAATGGTCACTCGAAGCGGAAATGCCTTGAATATTTGGTGGATAAGAAGGATGGCGAAGTGAACAAGGGTATATTTGATATACAGGTTATTGATGTGTGCCTTACTAGTGTTTAGAGTAGCCCCTGAGTATTTGATACTTGTTCAGTTGCTAAGATTAGTAACTCGAAACAGGAGTTATATAAATAGAGACTAGATGAACGGGAAGTGACGATGAGTGTTGGAAGTGGTTCCAAGATTGATATGATCATCATCGCACACTCCCTATACTTTCGGGATTAGTGTTAAACCTAAATAAATGTTATTTGGCATTTGCGTTGAGCATGAATATGATTTGATCATGTTTATTGCGATACGGTTATTCATTTGAAGTTAAAGAATAATTGTTATTCTGTTTACATGAATAAGACCTTCGATGGTTATACACCCAATGAAAATAGTTTGTTGGATCTCGATCGTAGTGATACACATATTCATAATATTGATGCCAAAAGATACAAAGTTAATAATGATAGTGCAACTTATTTGTGGCACTACCGTTTGGGTCATATCGGTGTAAAGCGCATGAAGAAACTCCATAAAGATGGATTTTTGGAATCACTTGGTTATGAATCATTTGATGCTTGCGAACCGTGCCTTTTGGGCAAGATGACTAAAACTCGTTCTCCGTAACAATGGAACAAGCTACTGACTTATTGGAAATAATACATACCGATGTATACGATCCAATGAGTGTTGATGCTCGTGGAAAGTATCGTTATTTTCTGACCTTCACAAGATGATTTGAGCAGATATGGGTATATCTACTTGATGAAACATAAGTCTGAAATAGTTGAAAGGTTCAAAGAATTTCAGAGTGAAGTGGAAAAATCATCATAACAAGGAAATAAAGTTTCTGCGATCTGATCGCGGAGACGAATATTTGAGTTACGAGTTTGGTCTTCAATTAAAACAATGTGGAATAGTTTCACAGCTCACGCCACCTGGAACACCACAACGTTATGGTGTGTCCGAACGTCGTAACCGCACTTTATTAGATATGGCGCGATCTATGATGTCTCTTACTGATTTACCATTATCATTTTGGGGTTATGCATTAAAGACAACTGCATTCACGTTAAAAAGGGGCACCACCTAAGTCCGTTGAGACGACACAATATGAACTGTGGTTTGGCAAGAAACCAAAGTTGTCGTTTCTTAAAGTTTGGGGTTGCGATGCTTATGTGAAAAAGTTTCATCCTGATAAGCTCAAACCCAAATTGGAGAAATGTGTCTTCATAGGATACCCAAAGGAGAAAGTTGGGTACACCTTCTATCACAGATCCGAAGGCAAGACATTCGTTGCTAAGAATGGATCCTTTCTAGAGAAGGAGTTTCTCTTGAAAGAAGTGAGTGGGAGGAAAGTAGAACTTGATAAGGTAATTGTACCTTCTCCCTTATTGGAAAGTAGTTCATCACAGAAATCTATTCCTGTGACTACTACACCAATTAGTGAGGAAGCTAATGATGATGATCATGTAACTTCAGATCAAGTTACTACCGAATCTCGTAGGTAAACCAGAGTAAGATCCGCACCAGAGTGGTACGGCAATCCTGTTCTGGAAGTCATGCTACTAGATCTTGATGAACCTACGAACTATGAAGAAGCGATGGTGAGCCCAGATTCCACGAAATGGCTTGAGGCCATAAAATCTGAGATATGATCCATGTATGAGAACAAAGTATGGACTTTGATTGACTTGCTCTGATCAGCAAGCCATGTTAAATAAATGGATCTTCAAGAGGAAGACAGACACTGATAGTAGTGTTACTATCTACTAAGCTCGACTTGTTGCAAAAGGTTTTCGACAAGTTCAAGGTGTTGACTACGATGAGAGTTTTTCACTCGTATCTATGCTTAAGTCTGTCTGAATCATGTTAGCAATTGCCACATTTTATGAAATCTGGCAAATGGATGTCAAAACTACATTCCTTAATGGATTTTTTAAAGAAGAGTTGTATATGATGCAACCAGAAGGTTTTGTCGATCCGAAAGGTGCTAACAAAATGTGCAAGCTCCAGCGATCCATCAATGGACTGGTGCAAGCATCTCGGAGTTGGAATATACGCTTTGATAAGTTGATCAAAGCATATAGTTTTAATACAGACTTGTGGTGAAGCCTGTATTTACAAGAAAGTGAGTGGGAGCACTACAACATTTCTGATAAGTATATGTGAATGACATATTGTTGATTGGAAATAATGTAGAATTTTTCTGGAAAGCATAAAGGAGTGTTTGAAAGGAGTTTTTCAAAGAATGACCTTGGTGAAGCTGCATACACATTAAGCATCAAGATCTATAGAGATAGATCAAGACGCTTGATAAGTTTTTTCAATGAGTACATACCTTGACAAGATTTTGAAGTAGTTCAAAATGGAACAATCAAAGAAAGAGTTCTTGCCTGTGTTGCAAGGTGTGAAGTTGAGTAAGACTCAAAACCCGACCATGGCAGAAAATAGAAAAGAATGAACAGTCATTCCCTATGCCTCAGTCATAGGTTCTATAAAGTATGCTATGCTGTGTACTAGACCTATTGTATATCTTGCTCTGAGTTTGGCAAAGGAATACAATTTTGATCTGAAAGTAGATCACTAGAACAGCGGTCAAGAATATCCTTAGTGAGGACTAAGGAGATGTTTCTCGATTATGGAGGTGATAAAAGAGCCAGTCGTAAAAAGTTACAACGATGCAAGCTTTTACACCAATCCAGATGACTCTAAGTCTCAATCTGGATACATATTGAAAGTGGGAGCAATTAGCTAAAGTAGCTCCGTGCAGAGCATTGTGGACATAGAATATTTGCAAAATACATACGGCTCTGAATGTGATAGACCCGTTGACTAAACTTCTCTCATGAGCAAAACATGATCATACCTTAGTACTCTTTGGGTGTTAATCACATAGCCATGTGAACTAGATTATTGACTCTAGTAAACCCTTTGGGCGTTGATCACATGACGATGTGAACTATGGGTATTAATCACATACGGATGTGAATATTGGTGTTAAATCACATGGTGATGTGAACTAGATTATTGACTCTAGTGCAAGTGGGAGACTGAAGGAAATATGCCCTAGAGGCAATAATAAAGTTATTATTTATTTCCTTATTTCATGATAAATGTTTATTATTCATGCTAGAATTGTATTAACCGGAAACATAATACATGTGTGAATACATAGACAAACATAGTTTCACTAGTATGCCTCTACTTGACTAGCTTGTGAATCAAAGATGGTTAAGTTTCCTAGCCATGGACAAAAGAGTTGTCATTTGATCAACGGGATCACATCATTAGGAGAATGATGTGATTGACTTAACCCATTCCGTTAGCTTAGCACACGATCGTTTAGTATGTTGCTACTGCTTTCTTCATAACTTATACATGTTCCTGTGACTATGAGATTATGCAACTCCCGTTTACTAGAGGAACACTTTGTGTGCTACCAAACGTCACAACGTAACTCGGTGATTATAAAGGTGCTCTACAGGTGTCTCCGAAGGTACATGTTGGGTTGGCGTATTTCGAGATTAGGTTTTGTCACTCCGATTGTCGGAGAGGTATCTCTGGGCCCTCTCGGTAATACACATCACTTAAGCCTTGCAAGCGTTGCAACTAATGAGTTAGTTGTGGGATGATGTATTACGGAACGAGTAAAGAGACTTGCCGGTAACGAGATTGAACTAGGTATTGGATACCGACGATCGAATCTCGGGCAAGTAACATACCGATGACAAAGGGAACAGCGTATGTTGTTATGCGGTTTGACCGATAAAGATCTTCGTAGAATATGTAGGAGCCAATATGAACATCCAGGTTCCACTATTGGTTATTGACCGGAAACAGTTCTAGGTCATGTCTACATAGTTCTCGAACCCGTAGGATCCGCACGCTTAAGGTTTCGATGACAGTTATATTATGAGTTTATGAGTTTTTATGTACCGAAGGAGTTCGGAGTCCCGAATGAGATCGGGGACATGACGAGGAGTCTCGAAATGGTCGAGACGTAAAGATCGATATATTGGACGACTATATTCGGAGTTCGGAAAGGTTCCGAGTGATTCGGGTATTTTTCGGAGTACCGAAGAGTTACGGGAATTCGCCGGGGAGTATATGGGCCTTATTGGGCCATACGGGAATAGAGGAGAGAGGCCGAAAGGAAGGAGGCGCGCAGCCCCCCTCTGGTCCGAATTGGACAAGGGGTGCGGCACCCCTTTCCTTCCTCCTCTCCCCCTCTTTCCCCCCTTCTCCTACTCCAACAAGGAAGGAGGGAGTCCTACTCCCGGTGGGAGTAGGACTCCCCTTGGCGCGCCCCCTCCTAGGGCTAGCCTCCTCCCCCCTTGCTCCTTTATATACGGGGGCAGGAGGGCACCCTAGAACAGACAAGTTAATCTACGGATCATTCGTTAGCCGTGTGCGGTGCCCCCCTCCACCATATTTCACCTCGATCATATTGTCGCGGAGTTTAGGCGAAGCCCTGCGCCGGTAGAACATCATCATCGTCACCACGCCGTCGTGCTGACGGAACTCATCCCCGACGCTTTGCTGGATTGGAGCCCGGGGAACGTCATCGAGCTGAACGTGTGCTGAACACGGAGGTGCCGTACGTTCGGTGCTTGGATCGGTCGAATCATGAAGACGTATGACTACTTCAACCGCGTTGTCATAACGCTTCCGCTTACGGTCTACGAGGGTACGTGGACAACACTCTCCCCTCTCGTTGCTATGCCATCACCATGATCTTCCGTGTGCATAGGAAATTTTTTGAAATTACTACGTTCTCAACAACCCTAGATGGGGGCGCAGCCACCTCCCCTCCTCCTATAAATAGTGGGGGTTTTGGGGCTGCCAGAGACACGAGAACCTCTCCCTCAAGGCGCAGCCCTACCTCTCTCCCTTCTCCTCTCCCGCGGTGCTTGGCGAAGCCCTGCAGGATTGCCACGCTCCTCCATCACCACCACGCCGTTGTGCTGCTGCTGGATGGAGTCTTCCTCAACCTCTCCCTCTCTCCTTGCTGGATCAAGGCATGGGAGACGTCACCGGGCTGTACGTGTGTTGAACACGGAGGTGCCGTCCGTTTGGCACTAGGATCTCCGGTGATTTGGATCACGATGAGTACGACTCCTTCAACCCCGTTCTCTTGAACGCTTCCGCTTAGCGATCTACAAGGGTATGTAGATGCACTCTCCTTCCCCTCGTTGCTGGTTTCTCCATAGATAGATCTTGGTGACACGTAGGAAAATTTTGAATTTTTGCTAGGTTCCCCAACAGTGGCATCATGAGCTATGTCTATTGCGTAGATTCTTTGCACGAGTAGAACACAAAGTAGTTGTGGGCGCTGATTTTGTTCAATATGCTTACCATTACTAGTCCAATCTTGTTTCGACGGTATTGTGGGATGAAGCGGCCCGGACCGACCTTACACGTACTCTTACGTGAGACAGGTTCCACCGACTGACATGCACTTGATGCATAAGGTGGCTAGCGGGTGCCAGTCTCTCCCACTTTAGTTGGAACGATTCGATGAAAAGGGTCCTTATGAAGGGTAAATAGCAATTGGCATATCACATTGTGGTTTTGCGTAGGTAAGAAACGTTCTTGCTAGAAACTCATAGCAGCCACATAAAATATGCAAACAACAATTAGAGGACGTCTAACTTGTTTTTGCAGGGTATGCTATGTGATGTGATATGGCCAAGAAGAATGTGATGAATGATATGTGATGTATGAGATTGATCATGTTCTTGTAATAGGAATCACGACTTGCATGTCGATGAGTATGACAACCGGCAGGAGCCATAGGAGTTGTCTTTATTTATTGTATGACCTGCGTGTCATTGAACAACGCCATGTAATTACTTTATTTTATTGCTAACCGGTAGCCATAGTAGTAGAAGTAATCGGTTGGCGAGACAACTTCATGGAGACACGATGATGGAGATCATGGTGTCATGCCGGTGATGATGATGATCATGGAGCCCCGAAGATGGAGATCAAAAGGAGCAAAATGATATTGGCCATATCATGTCACTATTTGATTGCATGTGATGTTTATCATGTTTATGCATCTTATTTTCTTAGAAGAACGGTAGTAAATAAGATGATCCCTCATTAAAATTTCAAGAAAGTGTTCCCCCTAACTGTGCACCGTTGGGAAAGTTCGTCGTTTCGAAGCACCACGTGATGATCGGGTGTGATAGATTCTTACGTTCACATACAACGGGTGTAAGCCAGATTTACACACGCGAAACACTTAGGTTGACTTGACGAGCCTAGCATGTACATACATGGCCTCGGAACACAAGAGACCGAAAGGTCGAGCATGAGTCGTATGGTAGATATGATCAACATGAAGATGTTCACCGATGATGACTAGTCCGTCTCACGTGATGATCGGACACGGCCTAGTTGACTCGGATCATGTAATCACTTAGATGACTAGAGGGATGTCTATCTGAGTGGGAGTTCATAAGATGAACTTAATTATCCTGAACATAGTCAAAAGATCTTTGCAAATTATGTCGTAAGCTCGCGCTTTAGTTCCACTGTTTAGATATGTTCCTAGAGAAAATATAGTTGAAAGTTGATAGTAGCGATTATGCGGACAGTAGAAAGCTTATGTCCTTAATGCACCGCTCAGTGTGCTGAACCCCAAACGTCGTTTGTGGATGTTGCGAACATCGGACATACACGTTTTGATAACTATGTGATAGTTCAGTTAAACGGTTTAGAGTTGAGGCACCAAAGACGTTTTCGAAACGTCGCGGGACATATGAGATGTTTTGAGGGCTGAAATTGAGATTTCAGGCTCGTGCCCACGTCAAGAGGTATGAGACCTCCGACGATTTTCTTAGCCTGCAAACTAAGGGAGAAAAGCTCAATCGTTGAGCTTGTGCTCAGATTATCTGAGTGCGACAATCACTTGAATCGAGTGGGAGTTGATCTTCCAGAGATAGTGATGTTTCTCAAAAGTCATTGCCACCAAGCTGCTAGAGCTTCGTGATGAACTATAACATATAAGGGATAGATATGATGATCCTTGAGGTATTCGCGATGTTTGACACCGCGAAAGTAGAAGTCAAGTAGGAGCATCAATTGTTGATGGTTAATGAAACCACTAGTTTCAAGAAGGGCAAGGGCAAGAAGGGATACTTCATGAAACGGCAAATCAGCTGCTGCTCTAGTGAAGAAACCCAAGGTTGAACCCAAACCCGTGACTAAGTGCTTCTGCAATAAGGGGAACATCCAATGGAGCAGAATTACCCTAGATACTTGGTAGATGAGAAGGCTGGCAAGGTCGATAGAAGTATATTGGATATACATTATGTTAATGTGTACTTTACTAGTACTCCTAGTAGCACCAGGGTATTAAGATACCAGTTCGGTTGCTAAGTGTTAGTAACTCGAAATAAAAGAGCTACGGAATAAACAGAGACTAGCTAAAGGTGAGCTCACGATATGTATTGGAAGTGTTTCCAAGTTTGATGTGATCAAACATCGCACGCTCCCTCTACCATCAAGATTAGTATTAAACCTGAATAATTGTCATTTGGTGTTTGCGTTGAGCATAGACATGATTGGATTATGTCTATCGCAATACGGTTATTCATTTAAGGAGAATAATGGTTACTCTATATATTTGAATAATACCTTCAATGGTCTTGCACCTAAAGGAATGGTTTATTGAATCTCGATCATAGTGATACACATTTTCATGCCAAAAGATATAAGATAGTAATGATAGTACCACTTACTTGTGGCACTGCCATGTAAGTCATATTGGTATAAAACGCATGAAGAAGCTCCATGTTGATGGATCTTTGGACTCACTCGTTTTTGAAAAGTTTGAGACATGCGAACCATGTCTATTGGTGTATACGCATGAAGAAACTCCATGCAGATGGATCGTTTGGACTCACTTGATTTTGAATCACTTGAGATATGCAAATCATACCACATGGGCAAGATGACTGAAAAGCCCCGTTTTCAGTAAGATGGAACAAGATAGCAACTTGTTGGAAGTAATACATTATGATGTGTGCAGTCCTATGAGTGCTGAGGCATGCAGTGAATATCGTTATGTTCTTACTTCACAGATGATTCGAGTAGATGTTGAGTATATTTACTTGATGAAACACAAGTCTGAATTATTGAATGGTTTAAGTAATTTCAGAGTGAAGTTGAAGATCATTGTGACAAGAGGATAAAATGTCTATGATATGATCATAGAGATGAGTATCTGAGTTACGAGCTTTGGCACGCAATTAAGACATTGTGGAAATTGTTTCACAATTAATACCGCCTGGAACACCATAGTGTGATGATGTGTCCGAATATCATAGTTGCACCCTATTGGATATGGTGCGTACCATGATGTCTCTTATCGAATTACCACTATCGTTCATGGGTTAGGCATTAGAGACAACCGCACTCACTTTAATAGGGCACCACATAATTCCGTTGAGATGACACCGTTTAAACTATGGTTTGGAGAAACCTAAGTTGTCGTTTCTTAAAAGTTTGGGGCAGCGACGCTTATGTGAAAAAGTTTCAGGTTGATAAGCTCGAACCCAAAGCGGATAAAATGCATCTTCATAGGACACCCAAAACAGTTGGGTATACCTCCTAATTCAGGTCCGAAAGCAATAGGGATTGTTTCTTGAATCGGGTCCTTTCTCGAGGAAAAGTTTGTCTCGGAAAATTGAGTGGGAGGATGGTGGAGACTTGATGAGGTTATTGAACCATCACTTCAACAAGTGTGTAGCAGGGCATAGGAAGTTGTTCATGTGGCACCTACACCAATTGAAGTAGAAGCTTATGATAGTGATCATGAAGTTTCGGATCAAGTCACTACCGAACCTCGTAGGACGATAAGGACACGTACTGCTTCGGAGTGGTACGGTGATCCTGTCTTGAAGGTCATGTTGCTAGACAACAATGAACCTACGAGCTATGGAGAAGAGATGGTGGGCCCATATTCTGACAAATGGTTAGAAGCCATGAAATCCGAGATAGGATCCATGTATCATAACAAAGCATGGACTTTAGTGGACTTGCCCGATGATCGGCAAGCCATTGAGATAAATGGATCTTTAAGAAGAAGACAGACGTGGACGGTAATGTCACCGTCTATGAAGCTTGACTTGTGGCGAAGAGTTTTTCACAAGTTCAAGGAGTTGACTACGATGAGATTTTCTCATCCGTAGAGATGCTTAAGTCCGTCGGAATCATGTTAGCATTAGCTGCATTTATGAAATCTGGAAGATGGATGTCAAAACGAGTTTCCTTACCAGTCTTCGTAAGGAAAGGTTGTATGTGATACAATCAGAAAGTTTTTGTCGACCCTAAGGATGCTAAAAGGTATGCTGGCTCCAGTGATCCTTCTAAGGACTGGAGTAAGCATCTCGGAGTTGGAATGTACGCTTTGATAAGATGATCAAAGATTTTGGGTTTATACAAAGTTTATTTGAAACTTGTATTTCCAAAGAAGTGAGTGGGAGCACTATAGAATTTCTGATGAGTATATGTTGTTGACAATTGATAATCAGAAATGATGTAGAATTTTCTGTAAAGCATATAGGGTTATTTGAAAAGTGTTTTCAAGTGAAAACCTGGATTAAGCTACTTGAACATTGAGCATCAAGATCTATGAGGATAGATCAAAGACCGCTTAATGGTACTTTCAAATGAGCATATACCTTGACATGATCTAGAAGGTGTTCAAGATGGATCAGTCAAAGAAGGAGTTCTTGCCTGAGATGTAAGGTATGAAGTTAAGACTTAAAGCTCGACCACGACAGAAAAGAGAGAAAGGACGAAGGTCGTCCCCTATGCTTTAGACATAGGCTCTACAGTATGCTATGCTGTGTACCGCACCTGATGTGTGCCTTGCTACATATCTGGCAAGAGGGTACAAAGGTGATCAAGGAGTGGATCACCAGATAGCGGTCAAAATTATCCTTAGAGGAATAAGGATATGTTTCTCGATTATGGAGGTGATAAAGAGTTCGACGTAAAGGGTTACGACAATGCAAGCTTTAAAACCTATCCGAATGACTCTGAGTAGCAAACCGGATACGTATAGTGGAACGACCATTTGGAATAGCTCCAAATGGAGCGTGGAAGCAGCATTTACAATATGACCTAGAGATTTGCGAAGTACATACGGATCTGAATGTTGCGGACCCGTTGACTAAAAACTTCTCTCACAAGCAAAACATGATCAAACTCCAGAACTCATTGAGTCTTAATCACATGATGATGTGAACTAGTTTAATGACACTAGTAAACTCTTTGGATGTTGGTCACATGGTGATGTGACGTGTGAGTGTTAATCACATGGCGATGTGAAATAGATTATTGACTCTAGTGCAAGTGGGAGACTGTTGGAAATATGCCCTAGAGGCAATATTAAATTAGTTATTATTATATTTCCTTGTTCATGATAATCGTTTATTATCCATGCTATAATTGTATTGATAGGAAACTCAGATACATGTGTGGATACATAGACAACACCATGTCCCTAGTAAGCCTCTAGTTGACTAGCTCGTTGATCTATAGATGGTTACGGTTTCCTGACCATGGACATTGGATGTCATTGATAATGGGATCACATCATTAGGAGAATGATGTGATGGACAAGACCCAATCCTAAGCCTAGCACAAAGATCGTAGTTTGTATGCTAAAACTTTTCTAATGTCAAGTATCATTTCCTTAGACCATGAGATTGTGCAACTCCCAGATACCGTAGGAATGCTTTGGGTGTACCAAACGTCACAACGTAAGTGGGTGGCTATAAAGGTGCACTACAGGTATCTCCAAAAGTGTCTGTTGGGTTGGCACGAATCGAGATTGGGATTTGTCATTCCGTGTGACGGAGAGGTATCTCTGGGCCCACTCGGTAGGACATCATCATAATATGCGCAATGTGATCAAAGAGTTGATCGCGGGATGATGTGTTACGGAACGAGTAAAGAGACTTGCCGGTAACGAGATTGAACAAGGTATCGGTATACCGACGATCGAATCTCGGGCAAGTACAATACCGCTAGACAAAGGGAATTGTATACGGGATCGATTGAGTCCTTGACATCGTGGTTCATCCGATGAGATCATCGTGGAACATGTGGAAGCCAACATGGGTATCCAGATCCCGCTGTTGGTTATTGACCGGAGAACGTCTCGGTCATGTCTGCATGGTTCCCGAACCCATAGGGTCTACACACTTAAGGTTCGATGACGCTAGGGTTATAAAGGAAGTTTGTATATGGTTACCGAATGTTCTTCGGGGTCCCGGATGAGGTCCCGGATGTCACGAGGAGTTCCGGAATGGTCCGGAGGTAAAGAATAATATATAGGAAGTGAGGTTTTGGCCACCGGAAGTGTTTCGGGGGTCACCAGTAATGTACCGGGACCACCGAAAGGGTTCCGGGGGTCCACAGGGAGGGGCCACCAGCCCCGCAGGCTTGCATGGGCCTAGTGTGGAAAGGGACCAGCCCCAGAGCGGGCTGGTGCGCCTCCCACCAAGGCCCAAGGCGCAGCTAGGAGGGGAGAGGGGAAACCCTAGGCGCAGATGGGCCTAAAGGCCCACCCTAGGGCGCGCCCCCTCTCTCCCCCTCTTGGCCGCCCCCTCCAAGTCCCATCTAGGGCTGCCGCACCCCTAGGGTGGGAACCCTAGATGGGGGCGCAACCACCTCACCTCCTCCTATAAATAGTGGGGTTTTTGGGGCTGCCAGAGACACAAGAATCTCTCCCTCAAGGCGCAGCCCTACCTCTCTCCTTTCTCCTCTCCCGCGGTGCTTGGCGAAGCCCTGCAGGATTGCCACGCTCCTCCATCACCACCATGCCATTGTGCTGCTGCTGGATGGAGTCTTCCTCAACCTCTCCCTCTCTCCTTGCTGGATCAAGGCATGGGAGACGTCACCGGGCTGTACGTGTGTTGAACATGGAGGTGCCGTCCGTTCGGCACTAGGATCTCCGGTGATTTGGATCACGACGAGTACGGCTCCTTCAACCCCGTTCTCTTGAACGCTTCCGCTTAGCGATCTACAAGGATATGTAGATGCACTCTCCTTCCCCTTGTTGCTGGTTTCTCCATAGATAGATCTTGGTGACACGTAGGAAAATTTTGAATTTCTGCTACGTTCCCCAACACGGTGCCCCGTTGGTGGACGCCAGCCGCTGCTGCTGGCAGCGTTCGAAGTATGTCGTCCATGCCGCGTTGTTGTCGGCGGCGTACTGGGTAAGGGAGCGCTCGGCGTCGTTGAGAGAGGCGCGCGCGATCTCGACCTCGCCTGGAACAGGAGCCAGGACTCCTGTTCGCGGAGCGAACGGCGGCCGAAGCCGTTGGCCGCCGCCTCATCTCCGGGGAAACGCTCGGCCATCAGGGAGAGGGAGTGGCTGGGGAGAAGAGACCGACGGGAGAGGGAGGGCTGTGGTAGGGAGAGGAGCTCGGCGGCGGCGCTCGGGAGAGGTGTGGAGAGGTGGCACTCGAACGCGGCGAGCGAGACCATATATAGCCGCACCGCGTCCGTGTGTACGCGTCCGAGGGAGGGAAGGCGTCGGCGCACGTCGGCGCGCCTCCCCGTGACGCGCCGCCCGTGAGGAATCAATGGCAAAGATGACCGGCGGCAGCCTTGCCATTGATTCCCCGTGGGAAACCGAGGCGTCGGGAAGACGAGGCGGGCGGTGTCGCTGACGCGGCTGCCCCATGGCGCTTTTGCGCCAAAAATGATTCGCCCAGCGCCCCCGAGCGCCCCCCAGCGCGCCGGGTTCTGGTTGGGTCCGCCGGCGCCAATTTCGGGCCGAGCCGGCGAAAAATGGGCCCCTGGGACGCGACTGGGCCGATTTTTTGGCGCAGGCAGCCGAAAAGTTGCCTGGGGGGCCTTGTTGGGGACGCGGCTGGAGTTGCTCTCAAGCACCGTGCCACACAGGGCAAGGCAAGGAGCGTTCGTCGTTGCATGTGGAAGGAAGCAGGAAAATAAGGGGAATGATTTTCAGTGTGCTGAAACATTGAATTCAGCGTAATACGTCTGCCTCGTACTAGGAATGATAGGCCGGCTAGAGTTAGTGGCTATCTGCTCACATGGAGATGGAGCCCACGGTCTCGAGCTCGTTGTCTATGTATTCAAAAGATAACAAAAACACTCACTTTGCCCAATATCATGAAGCTGCAAGAAAAAATATGGAAAGAGCCTTCAATGTGCTTTAGAAGCGCTTTACAATTGTTCGTGACCCTGCCGAGTACTAAACTCCAAGGTTCTATGGCAAATCATCACTTGTTGTATCATATTGCATAACATGCTCATTGAAAACGAGAGAGATATGCCTGAGAACTTTCGGTACATCACCAATAGGACTCCGGTTGAGCCACAGTATGATACAAATAAGATCTTGACATCCCTTGAGGGACATCGCAAGATCGAGAACTGTCAAGTTCATACTCAGCTCCAACAAGATCTTGTTAAGCATCATTGGCAACGTCTAAGCGAGTCCTAGTTGTTCTATAAAATGCTATTTGCTACGTTGAACCATTCAGCGTGTTTAAATTCAGTTTGTAAACTATATTCATAATTTGGTTGAACATTTAAATTTATGTTTAGTTTATATATGTGTGCCAATATGTAGTTGCAATTTATACTAGAATTGCAAAGTTAAAAAAAACAAAAATTTACTTCGTTATATTTAGGGGATCGGCTAAATCCAGCCAAAACCTAGTGCAGTATATATATACTCCACTAAGCCCTTCACTAAGCCTTTTACTCCGCTAAATTTTAGGGGATCGGTTAGAAATGCTCTAACTAGCATAGAGTAAGCGTACCTAGGTGAATCATTTAATTTGGGAGAATTGTGCATGGGTGCAGATCGACTTGCTAGAGACTGTCACTGGAAAGTTGAGGTAATATCACTAATGACCACTAAACTTATGTACAAGATAGAAATATCACTATGAAAACTCGGTTTCGTACATTAGTAAAAGAGCTCCCCCAGCATACCTGGTTCACAAGATATTCAAAGGAAAGCTCACATCAGAAGTGGATTACAAGCACTTAAAGGAACAATGAGACAAGAAACAAAAACAAGAGGCGTCACTTGCAAGCCTTCACCTCCCCTCCTGCAGAATTGTCACCGAAGACTGACCACACACAGTGCTATTCGACGAATTGGACGGTATTATGTACGAATCGAACCCTTCATGCTGCATCATTGCTAACATGTTGTAACTCACGTAAGTTGGAGACAGGTATTGCACGGTCCAGGTATTGCACGATCTTCCGCATGCTAGGCCTTGCACTGGATGATGGGTAGGAGCACGAGAGTGACTTTGATGATCCGATACCTCTCGGACCATTGTAGAGTTGGCTTGTTTCCATTGTACAAGTATTTGTCAAGACTATCATTTTTCATGTAGTCATAAACCAAGAAAAGTTCACCCTTTCGCCGGCAATAGCCTAGTAACCGCGCAAGATTCTGGTGGCGGAGACGACCAATGCTCACCACCTCAGCAATGAACTCCCTTATTCCTTGTTTCGAATCATGTGACACTCTCTTCACCGCAACCTTCAAGTTGGACGGAAAAAGCACTCCTCTGTACACTCTTCCAAATCCTCCCACACCAAGTAAATTCGTACCAAAAAACCCCTCAGTGGCATGAAATAGATCCTTGTACGCGAAACGATGTGGGCCGAACTCGTCCTCCCAATCTTCTCGTACCTCAGCAAATCGACGACGATGCCACAAGAAGAAGAAGATGATAGCTAGCATTGCAATGACAAGCAATGCCGCGGCCAGTGGCAGCACGACATCCAAGATCTTTGACTGAGGTTTGGGACCCAGGCGTGGTAGGACGGGAAGCGTGGAGAAGTCTAGCAGCGGGGTGGGTCCGTCCAAGCTGAAGCTCCATCCAAGGACATAGTGGTGTGTGCCTACGCCCCAACCTCCGGAAGCTAAAAAGTCAACGTACATCTTGTCTGCCATGACTATGGAGAGATCAATGACTTTGGAGAGTAGAGGAATCTTGGGCCTTGGTACATGCACGGGCGCTAATGTCACGTTGAGTCGTCTGGCCTGTGCATCATAGTCTACCCACACCTGCACATGGTTTTGAATTTCAGTTTTAGAAATATTCCAGCCCACTTCTTTTTCGATACAACCCCCTTAGACACGTCGACGAACCAGATCTGGTCATACCTCTTCATAAGAAAGGGCAGGATGGTCCTTTTACGAAATACGTCACCCAGACCATACAGGGAGCAGTAAACTGGGCTGGCCCAGCAGCAAACGACGTGCGTAGTGGACTTGCAGTTTTGTGACTTGTAGTGAAACAGTGGAAAATCTAAAAAGAATTGCTCCCAGCAGGAATCGAACACAATACGTCACCCAGACCGTACAGGGAGCAGTAAACTGGGCTGGCCCAGCAGCAAACGACGTGCGTAGTGGACTTGCAGTTTTGTGACTTGTAGTGAAACAGTGGAAAATCTAAAAAGAATTGCTCCCAGCAGGAATCGAACACAAGAGCTCCCACATCAACACAATCCAGCACAAGCACTAGATTGAGACCCCCATCTTGACCAATTGGCAGCGCGGGTTTTAAAAACCATGACCAGTGACATATTTGACCATTTTTTTTTGGATATTAGGACGTGATTTTTTTAAACGCGGACATTTTTCCAAATTGTAAACAAAAGTTTTAAAATTCAAACAAATTTTCCAAAAAGCGGAACACATTTATAAACTCCGAACCAATTTAAAATAATGAGATTTTTTTAAAATCCTGGCAATTTTTTAAAACACAAACTATTTTGAAACTTTAAACTTGTTTGAAAATGCGACCATTTTTTGGTATTTTTGATTTTTTTTAAATGTGAATAAATAAATAAATACGTTGAACATTTTTTTAAGTTTGCAATTTTGAAAAACAAAAAGATTCATGAACCTTTTTAAACATTCCCGAAACAGGTAAAAATCGGCCTGTAACCATCTAAAAGGTTCTAAAAACCGGCATCTGCAGAGGCAACGAACAGATTAAAATGGGCTGGCTCATGTTCACTCGTATCGATTGGGTGTGTGAGAAACAACGACTGTTTGACGTAATAAGCATCAAATGGAGTTTCCCCCAACAGGCGCCCGATGGGATCGTTGCCGTCCCCTAGTTAAGCCAACGGCTAAGCATTGTTTTCTATTTTTTGTTAATTCTTTTTCAAACTTGTTCAAAAAGTTGGAAAATTATTTGGAATACCCTAAAATGTTCTTGTTTAAAAAAAATAGAATTTTAAAAAATATTCTAGAATCTTAAAAAATGTTTTGTGTAGAATAAATGCTTGTGCATCCAAAAAAATGATGATTTTATAGAAAAGTACGTTGTTTCCTATTTTTGTCGAAATTTTCATCAATTGTTGGGAATTTGTTATCAATTGTGGAAAAGGTGTTCAAACTTGTAAAACTTTCATACACAAATTGAAATTTCAAAATTGTTCGCAAATTTCAAGAGATGGTTAGTTCACAATAAAATGTTCATTTTGGTTGATAATGGCAGAAGTTACAAATAACAGAAGCTTTCAAATTGGGAAAAACTACATGCTCACAGGACTCGTCTGGCCTAGTTTAGCACACTCCTCTCAACTAGTGGTTTTTTGGACTATGGATAATTGACCCCAACTTTTTTCAGCAGCCTGGTATGGACACATGAGGCATCCATGCCAGGTTTGAACGACTTCCGACATCGCTTGCATGTTGCGACATGCCCGACTATTTATCGGTCCTTTTCACCAAGAAAACTCCAGAAAAGGATTTTTTTTGAAAACTCAAACAACTTGGCATGGTGCCTAGAATTGGCCATATAAGCTCATGGAATAAATTTGGGTCATGTGTGATGGATGTAAAAAAAATGGTCTCGAACGGACCCTTCTCGCCTACCTGAACACTCTCCATTGAATATGATCTATTTTTTGACATGCATGAAATGATCTAACTTTTGTCAGCAGGTGGGCATGCCCATGGTAGGCATCCATGTCATATTTGAATGAATTCCTACACTGTATGCAAGTTTCATCATGTTTGAGCATTTTTCACTTAGAAAACTCCAAAAAATGCAAAAATTGTCGAAAATTCAAATAACTTGCCATGGCACTTTGATTTGGTCATACAAGGCCATGAAAAAAATGGACTCTCAAATGGACCGTTTTGGCCTATTCGAACCCCCTCTGTTGAACATGGTTATTTTTGGACATGCATGAATAGACCCCAACTTTTGCAAGCAGGTGGGCATGCCCATGGTAGGCATCTATGCCATGTTTGAACGCATTCCGACACCGTGTGAAAGTTGCATCACGTCCGGGCATTTTTCATCGAGAAAACTTCAGAAAATGCAGGAATTGTCGAAAACTGAAACAACTTGGCATGGTGCCTTGAATTGGCCATACAAGACCAAGAAAAAGTTGGAGCCATTTTAGGATGTTGAGAAATGAAGTGCTCCCAAACAGACCGTTCTCGCCTACCCAAACACCCTCGGTTGAACACGTTGTATTTTTTAACATGTATGAAATGAACCCAACTTTTGAAAGAAGGTAGACACACCCTTGGTTAAAGTTGGGGCCAATTCAAGGATGTTGAGGAACAACAAGCTCTCAAACAGAGCCTTCTGCCTTACCTGCACACCTTATGTTGAACATGGTTTAGTTTTAGAAATTCTTGAAATGACCCCAACTTCTAGAAATAGGCAGGCATGTCCATGGTAGGCATTCATGCCAGGTTTGCACAATTTCTGACACCATATACAAGCTACGACATGTCTGACCGTTTATCGGTCTTTTTGACCAAGAAAACTCTAGTAAATAAAAAAATTGTTGAAAAATAAAACAACCTGCCATGATGCCTTGAGTTGATCATACAAGCCAATAAAAAAAATTAGGTTCATTTGACTGATGTTGGGAAACAACGTGCTATCAAACGGTGCCTTCTGGCTTACCCGGACAACCTACGTTGCATATGTTTGGGACATTCTTGATATGACCACAACTTTCGCTAGCAGGTGGGCCTGCCTATAGTAAGCATCTATGCTAAGTTTGGAAAATATATTTAAAATCATAATTTAGGTAGGTACTTAAAACTGCTTTTAAGTTTTTAACATAACTAATAAATAATAAGGGACAAAATTGAAAACTATAAAGGCTTTTTTTAAAAAACATTTAATAAATGTTTGAAGGAAAAATAATTTAAAATCATAATTTAATCACCTGGTCCGATCTCATCAACAACTTCACCATGTCAGTTCACAACAAACCCTCGGTCGACAGTGGCTACGAGCTTGTACAATAAAGAACGTAAGGAGGCAAGCACATGGATACCAGACTTGAAGCTAATATTATGGTGAATACATAATACGTGTGATATGAGAATATGAATCCTATGATTTTGGAGATGGGAATGAAGCAAATATTTAGCTAGTTGGAAACATGTTATACGGACCAATGAAGCATGTTAATTTTGAGTTGATGTGGAGGCAAAATTTGAGCGTAGTTTTGGTGCACTGCAAATGAATAGAGACGAAATTTTTTGGTGTCTTCTTAGTTGCACATGAACTAATTTTTGGTAACATTGGATACAAATTTCGCTAGATTGATTATTTTTCTTTAAAATCTTGAATTAGTTTTCTAAGATTTATTTTGCTTCCTTAAATCAGTTATTTGTTTCCCAACTCACGTGATCTATGGGCAGTTATTACTTTCCACCAATCACATAAGGTAAAAGCTTTGCTGGCGCACGTTCTATGCCTTCCAATCGGATTTGTGTGTCAGTTTCTACAAATCGAATGATGACGAAGTATTTCGCCTAAAAAAAAGAATGATGACGAAGTGGTCTGATCTGATCCCTAGCGTTTCTCTTTTTTTAGCGTCACATCTGCCGCGTGAACAAGAAGATTCAAATGTCGTAGGTAGCACAGTAGCCCGAGGTGTCCCAGTTGGTTCTGCTAGACAGCTAGAGGATTTATACTGAGAGGTAACGAGTACGAATCTCACTACAACTCAATGTTACTACCCAGGATGCTTGGGTACCCAGGATTTATACTCAGCGGGCACTGTCGTACATTTAGAAATGGATACAATATGTGAAATGTCTGTACTACCCTTTATACGTTTTAGAGGGGGGTTGTACCGAAGCACATCTCATTTCAGCCATATCTGAAATGAGTGATTTAGGTTTTCATTTTGGTGAGAGGACCAAAATTTTCACTTGAATTTGATTGAGATCCGACCAAATATTTTCTTTCCAAAATGTTACTACCTCCGTTTCCAAATATTAGTCCTTTTAGAAATTTCAATAGGACTACATACAAATGTATATAGACATATTTTAGAGCGTAGATTTACTCATTTTGCTTCATTTTTAATCCATATTAGAATCTCTAAAAAACTTATATTTAGGAACGGAGGAACTACTTTGTAAGTAATCTGAATTTATGTGTACTACTATAATTGCTGACGTGATGAAATTACAGTGAAAATGAAAACCATGACCTGCATCGGTTGGCGGCTGTTCAGCCTCAGCTCTTGAAAGGCGCCGTTCTCGTCGCTGCAGTACCCAGCCAGCTTGGCCTGCCGTGAGATGAGGCAGTTGACGTCGATGCCGACGTGGTTGCTGTTGATGTCGCGGAACTCGACGTCCATGATGGTGTCGAGCTCGACCGCCAAGATGGGATCGCTGGCCGTGCCGTTTGTCCCGTTGAGGAGGCCCAGGTACCGCCCGCTCTCGGCAGCTGAGAGGTTCGAGGTCGGCGCGACGACGAACGCAAGCCCGTAGCTGGTCAGGCCATCGTATCTGGAGTTCTGGACCTAATGGCGAACACGAAGGACGCGGAGAAGGACCGCGCATTGGCGGCGCTGTTCGCCGTCGCGGTGGAGCTGTCGAGGAAGCGGAGTGGTGCGGGGTGGAAGGCATGGCCTGTTGTCTGGTACTCCGTGTCGGTGAGCAGCAGGAGGCCGTTGGGCGTGACGGCGGCGACGCCATCCAGCGTGAGGTTCGCGGTGGCGAAGCCTTGGTAGGCGAACCGGCCGTCTTCCGCCGCCAAGGCCACACCTCCGTCGAGGCTCAGAAGCAGCAGCAGACCAAGGGCTAGCAGAGACTGCATGGTTCCTTGACAATCTTCCATTGTTGCCTTCTCCACATTTATATAGAGCAAAGATTCAGCGGCTGGGAACTCTAGGTAGACTGTGAACGAATGTAGCAAACCATACACCAGCCAGGCCTACATTTGGAGCTTGCTCACGCAGGTGCCACTCACAGGAAGCTGCGAGGCACCCACACACAGTTCACAGCTCAAGCAAGCAAAATATCTCACGAAGACTCGGACTCGCACATAGCTCCAAGCTCATACAAGCAAGACGCCGGGCAGAAAACTACACGGGATAACGGGCGTGTCCGGCAAGTTGCAGTGACCAGTGAGTAGCACTGCTTTCACGAGTAGCATCTTTCGCACTAGTCTAGTCACTCGTTGGCTGGGTAAGCTGTGCAGGAGCGTTAATTTGTCATTGCACGTGGAAGAAGCCAGGAAAATAAGCATGTCTGAATTGTCGAGTATAAGATTATTAGGAAGTATTATAAGATGAACTAGGATTTGGTCATGCCTTGTCTTGTACTTTAAGTTGGTCATTGTACTCTTATACGATAATTCTAAACGCACGGACAATCACGGATGGTTTACGGGCCCCTTAACGCTAATAACCTTCGCCCCCCCTGATTTTAAGGTGGGTGGACCCCGCCTCCCTCTCTAAACTCCAACCGAAAACTGCCATCTAGCATCAGTCCGTAAAGTCTGTAAAATATGCCCGTCGCTCTAGCATTTCTCACTCCTATATATATGCCCACGAGACTCAAGCAATACAACGAACTATTTCGTCAATCCCTCTCTCTCTTTTAACATGGTATCAGCCTAACCGATCCAACCCTAGCCGTCGCCCACCGCTTCTGCTCCGCACGCCGCCCCCGGGGCAGTCAGCCTCCATGACCGCCGCCGGGGGCCGCGCCGCCCGTACCTAAGGTTCGTCCGCCGGTCATGTTGACCGGCTGCCCTAAAGAGTCTTTTCTCCGATCCTTGATCCGGGTTTTTCTCTCTCACATCGGTCGTCCTGATCGGTGCTTCTTCTTTGGTTTTCCGATCTAATATCGGTTTGCGTCGCCCGCCACCGTCCGTCGACCTTTCCGCGCCTCTGCTCTGACTTCGGTTGCGACTACGCCGACCTCATCTTCAACTATGCGGCTAGATGGGGTTGAGATACTCTGTAGTACCGTATGGTGTTGTAGTGTCGATGACATGTGGGGCCAAGTCCTGTTGGAAATATGCCCTAGAAGCAATAATAAAATGATTATTATTATATCTCCTTGTTCATGATAATTGTCTATTATTCATGCTATAATTGTGTTATCCGAAAATCATAATACATGTGTGAATACATAGACCATAACATGTCCCTAGTAAGCCTCTAGTTGACTAGCTCGTTGATCAATAGATAGTCATGGTTTCCTGACTATGGACATTGGATGTCATTGATAACGGGATCACATTATTAGAAGAATGATGTGATGGACAAGACCCAATCCTAAGCATAGCACAAGATCGTGTAGTTCGTTTGCTAGAGCTTTTCCAATGTCAAGTATCATTTCCTTAGACCATGAGATCGTGTAACTCCCGGATGTCGTAGGAGTGCTTTGGGTGTACCAAACGTCACAAGTAACTGGGTGGCTATAAAGGTATACTACAGGTATCCCCGAAAGTATCTGTTGGGTTGACACGGATCGAGACTGGGATTTGTCACTCCGTATGACGGAGAGGTATCTCTGGGCCCATTCGGTAATGCATCATCATAATGAGCTCAATGTGACCAAGTGTTTGGTCATTGGATCATGCATTATGGTACGAGTAAAGTGACTTGCCGGTAACGAGATTGAACGAGGTATTGGGATACCGAAGATCGAATCTCGGGCAAGTAACGTACCGATTGACAATGGAAATTGTATACGAGATTACTTGAATCCTCGACATCGTGGTTCATACGATGAGATCATCGAGGAGCATGTGGGAGCCAACATGGGTATCCAGATCCCGCTGTTGGTTATTGACCGGAGAGTCGTCTCGGTCATGTCTGCGTGTCTCCCGAACCCGTAGGGTCTACACACTTAAGGTTCAGTGACGCTAGGGTTATAGAGATATTAGTATGCAGTAATCCAAAAGTTGTTCGAAGTCCTGGATGAGATCCCGGATGTCACGAGGAGTTCCGGAATGGTCCGGAGGTGAAGAATTGTATATAGGAAGTCCAGTTTCGGCCACCGGGAAAGTTCCGGGGGTCACCGGTATTGTACCGGGACCACCGAAAGGGTCCTGGGGGTCCACCAGGTGGGGCCACCTATCCCGGAGGCCCCCATGGGCTGAAGTGGGAGGGGAACCAGCCCCTGGTGGGCTGGTGCGCCCTTCTTGGGCCTCCCCTACGCCTAGGGTTGGAAACCCTAGGGGTGGGGGGGCCCACTTGGCTTGGGGGGCAAGTCCCCCCCCCCTTGGCCGGCGCCCCCCCTTGAGATGGGATATCTAGGGGGCCGGCACCCCACAGGGCCCCTATATAAAAATTGGGGGAGGGAGGGCTGCGCACCCCTGCTCCTGGCGCCTCCCTCTCCCTCCGTACCACCTCTCCCTCTCGTTGAGCTTGGCGAAGCCCTGCCGAGATCGCCGCTGCTTCCACCACCACGCTGTTGTGCTGCTGGATCTCCATCAACCTCTCCCTCCCCCTTGCTGGATCAAGAAGGAGGAGACGTCTTCCCCAACCGTACGTGTGTTGAACGCGGAGGTGCCGTCCGTTCGGCGCTAGGATCTTCGGTGATTTGGATCACGACGAGTACGACTCCCTCAACCCCGTTCTTTTGAACGCTTCCGCTCGTGATCTACAAGGGTATGTAGATGCACTCCTCTCTCTCGTTGCTAGATGACTCCATAGATTGATCTTGGTGAAGCGTAGAAATTTTTTATTTTCTGCAACGTTCCCCAACAGTGGCATCATGAGCTAGGTCTATGCATAGTTTCTATGCATGAGTAGAACATAATCTTGTTGTGGGCGTAGATGTTTTCAATTTTCTTGCCACTACTAGTCTTTTCATGTTTCGGCGGCATCGTGGGATGAAGCGGCCCGGACCGACCTTACACATGCGCTTATGTGAAACAGGTTCCACCGACTGACATGCACTAGTTGCATAAGGTGGCTAGCGGGTGTCTGTCTCTCCCACTTTACTCGGATCGGATTCGATGAAAAAGGTCCTTATGAAGGGTAAATAGAAATTGGCATATCACGTTGTGGTTTTACGTAGGTAAGAAACGTTCTTGCTAGAACCCTATTGCAGCCACGTAAAAAAAACTTACAACAATTAGAGGACGTCTAACTTGTTTTTGCAACATATGCCTTGTGATGTGATATGGCCAAAAGGATGTGATAAATGAAATATATGTGATGTATGAGATTGATCATGTTCTTGTAATAGGAATCACGACTTGCATGTCGATGAGTATGACAACCGGCAGGAGCCATAGGAGTTGTCTTTATTTTTTGTATGACCTGCGTGTCATTGAATAACGCCATGTAAATTACTTTACTTTGTTGCTAAACCGTTAGCCATAGAAGTATAAGTAATCGTTGGCGTGACAACTTCATGAAGACACGATGATGGAGATCATGGTGTCATGCCGGTGTCGACGATGATCATGGCGCCCCGAAGATGGAGATCAAAAGGAGCAAAATGATATTGGCCATATCATGTCACTATTTGATTGCATGTGATGTTTATCATGCTTTTGCATCTTATTTGCTTAGAACGACGGTAGTAAATAAGATGATCCCTCATAATAATTTCAAGAAAGTGTTCCCCCTAACTGTGCGCCATTGCGAAAGTTTGTTGTTTCGAAGCACCACATGATGATCGGGTGTGATAGGTTCTAACGTTCACATACAACGGGTGTAAGACAGATTTACACATGCAAAACACTTAGGTTGACTTGACGAGCCTAGCATGTACAGACATGGCCTCAGAACACAAGAGACCGAAAGGTCGAACATGAGTCGTATGGAGGATACGATCAACATGGAGATGTTCACCGATGATGACTAGTCCGTCTCACGTGATGATCGGGCATAGTCTAGTTGAGTTGGATCATGTATCACTTAGATGACTAGAGGGATGTCTAATCTGAGTGGGAGTTCATTAAATAATTTGATTAGATGAACTTAATTATCATGAACTTAGTCTAAAAACCTTTGCAAAATGTCTTGTAGATCAAATGGCCAACGCTCATGTCAACCTCAACTTCAACGCGTTCCTAGAGAAAACCAAGCTGAAAGATGATGGCAACAACTATACGGACTGGGTCCGGAACCTGAGGATCATCCTCATAGCTGCCAAGAAAGCATATGTCCTAGAAGGAACGCTAGGTGAAGCACCCATCCCAGAGAACCAAGACGTTATGAACGCTTGGCAATCGCGTGCTGATGATTACTCCCTCGTTCAGTGCGGCATGCTTTACAGCTTAGAACCGGGGATCCAAAAGCGTTTTGAGCAACACGGAGCATATGAGATGTTCGAAGAGCTGAAAATGGTTTTCCAAGCTCATGCCCGGGTCGAGAGATATGAAGTCTCCGACAAGTTCTACAGTTGTAAGATGGAGGGAAATAGTTCTGCCAGTGAGCACATACTCAAGATGTCTGGGTTGCACAACTGCTTGTCCCAGCTGGACATTAACTTCCCAGACGAGGTGGTCATTGACAGAATCCTTCAGTCGCTCCCACCGAGCTACAAGAGCTTTGTGATGAACTACAATATGCAGGGGATGGTGAAAACTATTCGTGAAGTATTTTCAATGCTGAAATCAACGGAGATGGAAATCAAAAAGGAACATCAAGTGTTGATGGTCAACAAAACCACTAGTTTCAAGAAAGGCAAGGGTAAGAAGAACTTCAAGAAGGACGGCAAAGGAGTTGCCGCGCCCGATAAGCCAGTTGTTGGGAAGAAGCCAAAGAATGGACCCAAACCTTAGACTGAGTGCTTTTATTGCAAGGGAAAGAGACACTTGAAGCGGAACTACACCAAATACTTAGCGGACAAGAAGGCCGGCAACACTAAAGGTATATGTGATATACATGTAATTGATGTGTACCTTACCAGTACTCATAGTAGCTCCTGGGTATTTGATACCGGTGCGGCTGCTCATATTTGTAACTCAAAACAGGAGCTGCGAAATAAGCGGAGACTGGCGAAGGACGAGGTGACGATGCGCGTCGGGAATGGTTCCAAGGTCGATGTGATCGCTGTCGGCACGCTACCTCTACATTTACCTACTGAATTAGTTTTAAACCTCAATAATTGTTATTTAGTGCCAGCTTTGAGCATGAACATTATATCTGGATCTCGTTTAATACAAGATGGCTACTCATTTAAATCCGAGAATAATGGTTGTTCTATTTATATGAGAGATATGTTTTATGGTCATGCCCCGCTAGTCAATGGTTTATTCTTAATGAATCTCGAACGTGATGTTACACATATTCATAGTGTGAATACCAAAAGATGTAAGATTGATAACGATAGTCCCACATACTTGTGGCACCGCCGCCTTGGTCACATTGGTGTCAAGTGCATGAAGAAGCTCCATGCTAATGGACTTTTAGAGTCTCTCAATTATGAATCATTTGACACATGTGAACCATGCCTCATGGGCAAAATGACCAAGACTCCGTTCTCCGGAACAATGGAGCGAGCAACCAACTTATTGGAAATCATACATACTGATGTGTGCGGTCCAATGAGCGTTGAGGCTCGCGGAGGCTATCATTATGTTCTCACTCTCACTGATGACTTGAGTAGATATGGGTATGTCTACTTGATGAAACACAAGTTCGAGACCTTTGAAAAGTTTAAGGAATTTCAGAATGAGGTAGAGAATCAATGTGACTGAAAGATAATGTTCTTACGATCAGATCGTGGGGGAGAATATTTAAGTCACGAATTTGGTATGCACTTAAGGAAATGTGGAATCGTTTCACAACTCACGCCGCCTGGAACACCTCAGCGTAACGGTGTGTCCGAACGTCGTAATCGCATTCTATTGGATATGGTGCGATTTATGATGTCACTCACTGATTTACCGCTATCATTTTGGGGATACGCTCTAGAGACAGCTACATTCACTTTAAATAGGGTACCGTCTAAATCCGTTGAGACGACACCGTATGAATTATGGTTTGGGAAGAAACCTAAGCTGTCATTTCTAAAAGTTTGGGGATGCGATGCTTATGTCAAGAAACTTCAACCTGAAAAGGTCGAACCCAAGTCGGAAAAATGCGTCTTCATAGGATACCCTAAGGAAACCATTGGGTATACCTTCTACCTCAGATCCGAAGGCAAGATCTTTGTTGCCAAGAACGGGTCCTTTCTGGAGAAAGAGATTCTCTCGAAAGAAGTAAGTGGGAGGAAAGTGGAACTTGATGAAGTACTACCTCTTGAACCGGAAAGTAGCGCAGCTCAGGAAGATGTTCCTGTGGTGCCTGCACCGACTAGAGAGGAAATTAATGATGATGATCAAGGTACTTTGGATCAAGTTGCTACTGAACTTCGTAGGTCCACGAGGACACGTTCCACACCAGAGTGGTATGGTAACCCTGTCCTGAAAATCATGTTGTTAGACAACGGTGAACCTTCAAACTATGAAGAAGTAATGGCGGGCCCAGATTCCAACAAATGGCTTGAAGCCATGCAATCCGAGATAGGATCCATGTATGAAAACCAAAGTGTGGACTTTGACAGACTTGCCCGATGATCGGCGAGCGATAGAAAACAAATGGATCTTTAAGAAGAAGACGGACGCGGATGGAAATGTTACCATCTATAAAGCTCGACTTGTCGCTAAGGGTTATCAACAAGTTTAAGGGGTTGACTACGATGAGACTTTCTCTCCCATAGCGAAGCTGAAGTCTGTTCGAATCATGTTAGCAATTGCCGCAGACTATGATTATGTGATATGGCAAATGGACGTCAAAACGGCATTCCTTAACGGCTATCTTAAGGAAGAACTGTATATGATGCAGCCGGAAGGTTTTGTCGATCCTAAGAATGCTAACAAGGTATGCAAGATCCAGCGCTCCATCTATGGGCTGGTGCAAGCATCTCGGAGTTGGAACATTCGCTTTAATGAAATGATCAAAGCATTTGGGTTTATGCAGACTTATGTAGAAGTCTGTGTTTACAAAAAGGTGAGTGGGAGCTCTGTAGCATTTCTCATATTATATGTGGATGACATACTTTTGATGGGAAATGATATAGAACTTTTGGACAGCATTAAGGCCTACTTGAATAAGTGTTTTTCAATGAAGAACCTTGGAGAAGCTGCTTACATATTAGGCATCAAGATCTATAGAGATAGATCGAGACGCCTCATAGGTCTTTCACAAAGCACATACCTTGATAAGATATTGAAGAAGTTCAATATGGATCAGTCCAAGAAGGGGTTCTTGCCTGTGTTGTAAGGTGTGAAATTGAGCTCAGCTCAATGTCCGACCACGACAGAAGATAGAGAAAAGATGAGTGTCGTTCCCTATGCCTCGGCCATAGGGTCTATCATGTATGCCATGCTGTGTACCAGACCTGATGTAAACCTTGTCGTAAGTTTGGTAGAAAGTTACCAAAGTAATCCTGGCATGGAACACTGGATAGCGGTCAAGAATATCCTGAAGTACCTGAAAAGGAATAAGGATGTGTTTCTCGTATATGGAGGTGACGAAGAGCTCGTCGTAAAGGGTTACGTCGACGCTAGCTTCGACACAGATCTGGATGACTCTAAGTCACAAACCGGATACGTGTATATTTTGAATGGTGAGGCAGTAAGCTGGTGCAGCTGCAAGCAAAGCGTCGTGGCGGGATCTACATGTGAAGCGGAGTACATGGCAGCCTCGGAGGCAGCACATGAAGCAATCTGGATGAAGGAGTTCATCACCGACCTAGGAGTCATACCCAATGCGTCGAGGCCAATCACTCTCTTTTGTGACAACACCAGAGCTATTGCCCTTGCCAAGGAGCCCCGGTTTCACAAGAAGACCAGGCACATCAAGCGTCGCTTCAACTCCATTTGTGAAAATGTTCAAGATGGAGACATAGATATTTGCAAAGTGCATACGGATCTGAATGTCGCAGATCCGTTGACTAAACCTCTTCCGCGAGCAAAACATGATCAACATCAGAACTCTATGGGTGTTCGATTCATCACAATGTAACTAGATTATTGACTCTAGTGCAAGTGGGAGACTGTTGGAAATATGCCCTAGAGGCAATAATAAAATGATTATTATTATATTTCCTTGTTCATGGTAATTGTCTATTATTCATGCTATAATTGTGTTACCGGAAATCATAATACATGTGTGAATACATAGACCATAACATGTCCCTAGTAAGCCTCTAGTTGACTAGCTCGTTGAACAACAGATAGTCATGGTTTCCTGACTATGGACATTGGATGTCATTGATAAAGGGATCACATCATTAGGAGAATGATGTGATGGACAAGACCCAATCCTAAGCATAGCAAAAGATCGTGTAGTTTGTTTTCTAGAGCTTTTCCAATGTCAAGTATCATTTCCTTAGACCATGAGATCGTGTAACTCCCGGATGCCGTAGGAGTGCTTTGGATGTACCAAACGTCACAACGTAACTGGGTGGCTATAAAGGTATACTACATATATCCCCGAAAGTATCTGTTGGGTTGACACGGATCGAGACTGGGATTTGTCACTCCGTATGACGGAGAGGTATCTCTGGGCCCACTCGGTAATGCATCATCATAATGAGCTCAATGTGACCAAGTGTTTGGTCACGGGATCATGCATTACGGTACGAGTAAAGTGACTTGCCGGTAACGAGATTGAACGAGGTATTGGGATACCGACGATCGAATCTCGGGCAAGTAACGTACCGATTGACAAAGAGAATTGTATACGGGATTACTTGAATCCTCGACATCATGGTTCATCCGATGAGATCATCGAGGAGCATGTGGGAGCCAACATGGGTATCCAGATCCCGCTGTTGGTTATTGTCCGGAGAGTCGTCTCGGTCATGTCTGCGTGTCTCCCGAACCCGTAGGGTCTACACACTTAAGGTTCGGTGACGCTAGGGTTGTAGAGATATTAGTATGCGGTAACCCGAAAGTTGTTCGGAGTCCCGGATGAGATCCCGGACTCACGAGGAGTTCTGGAATGGTCCGGAGGTGAAGAATTGTATATAGGAAGTCCAGTTTCGGCCACCGGGAAAGTTTCGGGGGTCACCGGTATTGTACCGGGACCACCGGAAGGGTCCCGGGGGTCCACCGGGTGGGGCCACCTATCCCGGAGGGCCCCATGAGCTGAAGTGGGAGGGGAACCAGGCCCTGATGGGCTGGTGCGCCCCCTTGGGCCTCCCCTGCGCCTAGGGTTGGAAACCCTAGGGGTGGGGGGGGGGGCGCCCCACTTGGCTTGGGGGGCAAGTCCCCCCCTTGGCCGCCACCCCCCCTTGAGATGGGATCTCTAGGGGGCCGGCGCCCCCCAGGGCCCCTATATAAAGAAGGGGGGAGGGTTGCGCACCCCTGCTCCTGGCGCCTCCCTCTCCCTCCGTACCACCTCTCCCTCTCGTTGAGCTTGGCGAAGCCCTGCCGAGATCGCCGCTGCTTCCACTACCACGCTGTTGTGCTGCTGGATCTCCATCAACCTCTCCCTCCCCCTTGATGGATCAAGAAGGAGGAGACGTCTTCCCCAACCGTACGTGTGTTGAACGCGGAGGTGCCGTCCGTTCGGCGCTAGGATCTTCGGTGATTTGGATCACTACGAGTACGACTCCCTCAACCCCGTTCTCTTGAACGCTTCCGCGCGTGATCTACAAGGGTATGTAGATGCACTCCTCTCTCTCGTTGCTAGATGACTCCATAGATTGATCTTGATGAAGCGTAGATTTTTTTTATTTTTTGCAACGTTCCCCAACAAGTCCCACATGGCATTGGTTGTAAAGCACCGTACATTATTGTAGAGGATCCTAACCCGGCTAGATGCTACACACGGTGTCCCAAGGGACGCTCATGTACGCACTTCCATCTGTTATCAATTTCTGTCGGTCGCCGTCTCATGATCTGATTGGGATCCCTCCATCAACCCCGCCTTCATCCACCCAGATCGGTTGCTGCTTGGTGTCCCAGGCTTCACCTTGGACGACCGACCGCTCGCGCGGTGATGCGTTGGTGCTAGCCATCATGCACACCAACCACAACAGAGGCTTCTCATCATCACCAGGTGATCCGATACATTATCTTCGAGCTCGTGTGTGATTGGATTGATCACCCGTCCGCCCGCGATTCGTCTCATCCACGCCGTGCGACCAACTTGGCCAGTTGTTTGCGCGCGTCTTCGCAGGTCCCATGAAGATCGTCCCCGAGTTCAGCGTGCCCCTCCACCGATCGAGCAATGGGCTGCCGCTGCGTCGCTCCGTCGGGTCGCAGCGCCGCCGCCCCCGCGGTTCGACTCGCGGCTGCATTGACTCCCGCATCGCCCCTTCGGGCCGTACTGCCGCGATACGCAGTCCCCGTCGCCGTCCTGAGGCCGTCCCTGCGGTTGCACCGACCCGTGCTCCACCGCCCCTTCGGGTTGTAGCGCCACCGCTCGCGGTCCCCGCCGCCGCCCCGAGGTCTTCCCGCCATTGCCCCGACCTGCCCGCTGCCGCTGCGTCGCCCCTTCGGGTCGTGGTGCCGCGACCCGTGGTCCACTCTGCCATCACTGTGCGTTGACCTCTCATGGTATGCGCCACGCCGTCTCCCTTGGCGCGGGAACGCCATCATCCGTGCCGGTCTTTGTCACGCCGTCGGGTTACTCGCCTACTTCGAGCACCGCCGCCACGCTCCTAACCTAGCCGCCGCCGCTCTTCTTTGGCTGCCGCCGCCGCTACCCACGTAGCCGCCGCCGCCGCCCTTCCACCTCCTTCGTCTTCGTCCAGCACCAGCCCGTTGCCAGCGTCGCCGTCATCTACCTCAACCACTTCGTCTACTCCGACCACCGTTGGTGACATTGGCCCCGCGCCGATGGATGCCGCACTCGTCATCGAGTTCTTCTCTGTTGGCCCCTCCGACCTCTCCGACATGGCATACAACTCATGTAGGTCCCAGTCTCCGCATGCCCGGTGCTGGCAACACCGTTGCGTGCCTTCATTCACGACGTGTCCCCGGGTCTGGCAAGCCTGGTCGGCGCTTCGTCAACTTCGTCTTCGTCCGTCTATGCATGCCCGGTGCTGGCAACACCACTGCGTGCCTTCGTCCACGACGTGTCCCCGGGCTTGGCAAACCCGCCGCGACGTGTCGTCTACAACATCTTCTTCCCGACGCACCACTATTTCGACACCACTGCGCCCATGCTAACTCGGCGCCCCCTTGCGCCCGCGGCTTTATGGCGACTTCCTCGACACCGGCCACCCCGACTCGACATCGACCATGACATTCTTCGCACAGCTACCTCGACCACAGCTACACCACCCACGCTCTCGGCTACATCGACAAACGACACAAAGGGCTACCGCCTTGCTTGAGCAACCTCATCGGGTTCCACTCCAGCCACGACTTCCACGATGCATCGACCGTTACGACTGTGAGGGGTGTCCGTCGGCTTGCCTTCAGATTCTTCTCCAGTCTCACTGTCTGCGTCACTGCCGTTGTGACTGCGGGGGATTGTTGAGTATAAGATTATTAGGAAGGACTATAGGATAGACTAGGATTTGGTCCTGCCTTGTCTTGTACTTCAAGTTGGCCATTATACTCATATATATATGCCCATGAGGCTCAAGCAATACAACAAACTATTCCGCCAATCCCTCTCTCCCTTCTAACATGAATGAGATATCCATGGACTTCTTGTTCTTGGCCATCTCTGACAGTACTGTCGCATATCTAGTCCATCCCGGACCAGCCATGACATGACAGTGTCTCATGAACTCTTTGATTCCGATCGATCCTTCGATGCAAAATGATTTTTTTACTTGTTGGTTGGCGTCACAGTGATTAGTTTGGTACCGCCATATGTGAATGTTTGCTTCAGTGAGTACTTGTAAATTTATGCACCGCTTGCTTCGGGCCGGGGATAGGAGGACATTAGGATTTAGGAACATTGCTGATTTGTCTTCCTCTGAACATCCATGATCCATCATCCTCTGCATATGTCTGTAAGGAAAATTGTACATGTGGTGCCTGCGCCTGTGCTTTGACGAGAACTAAGCTATTACCTACGTCCTGATTTATTGGTCCCCTTTGTAATTTGTGTCAAATTTTAATTCAAAAATTAACTAACAAAATTTTAATGCATGCCAAAAAAATTATATCGTTGAATTCATGTTTGAACATAGTTTTCAATGATATAATTTTTTATAACATACATGAACATTTTATTAGTTAAATTTATGGTCAAAATTTGACACGGAATACAATAAGAACCAATAAACCAGGCCGGAAGTAGTAAATCACAACTGTAAATATTGCTACGTACTACATGTGCCGGACTGCGGGTCCCGACCCAAGGTGCCAATTAACTTGTCATGTAGTCGCGCTCTGAGTGGCTGCTTTGGACCACTATGGAAATGTGCAGGTCTACTAGCTGCAAAGCACTAGCACTAGAGATTGATACTCCCATTGATCCATATTAATTATCGTTGATTTAGTATAAAGTTGTATTAAGTCAGCGACAATATATTAATATGAATTGAACGGAGTACAATTGATTACTTTACACCATAGTGTTACTCGTTACCAAAATTGATGCTCGAGATAGAATTATTTCACTATGAAAACATATGGTTTCATACATACATAAATAAAAGAGCTTCCATCAGCATACTCGAATCACATGATATTAAAAGGGAAACTCGTGTCACGGTTTGATTATAAGCGCTTGAAGAAATAGCTAAAGGAGAATAAAACGAGCACTTCTGCTTCGGTACACTCCCTAAACACAAGGACGGCTCAGATTAGTCCATACCTCTTCGTAAGTAAGGGCATAATAGTCATATTTTATAAACTCTTCACGTATATGCTAATTGTTTTTTCTGAGAAACACGTATAGTGCACACCCTGCCGCGCTGGGCTGGCCCATTCAGCCTTTCTTCTAATGAAACCGCAAAAAAACTTGTGTGCTGCAGGATTCGATCCTAGGTCCTCCAAGGATTAGAACAGCCTCACTAACCAACCGGACAACCGGAAGTCAAGTGTTATGTGTATTTTTTTAATACTTCAAATAGAACACTGGAAAAGCGCAACATTTTCTGTTTAGTATTTTCCTTTTCTTTTTTGTTTGTTAAATGCGTAAAGTTTTTATAATAGTGATTTTTTTCGAAAATGACGACAAAATTTTAAATTCTTCAATTTTTCTTCCAAATCAGTGAACTTTTTTTTTCAAAATTGATCAATTTTATTCACAAATTACTGAACTATTTCACATATTGGCGATTTGTTTTTGAAAATTGTTGAACTTTTTAAATAAATTGATGAAGTTTGTTTCTAAATCAATGATTTTTTTTAAATTTGTGATTTTTTCCCCAAATCAATGAACTTTTCTTCAAAATCAATAAGTTATTTTGAATTTTTGATGAACTTTTCTCAAAATCAGTAAAAGAAACAGAAAAAAGAAAAACAAAACAAAATAATATAAAAACCCATGTAAACACCAAAGAAAAAACCAGCTCGGTTGAAAAGGAAAACTAAAGTCCTTCTTTTTAGTGTTATATTTGACGCACTACAAAAGGTGGAAAAGGAAAAAATTAGACCATGATCAACAGAGGTGTTCGAGTAGGCAAGATGGCTCCGTCTAAGAGCATGTCGTTTCCCGACATGCTTGAAATGGCCCCAATTTTTTTATGCCTTGTATGACCAATTCAAGGCACCATGCCAAGTTGTTTTTGTTTTCGACAAGTTTTGCATTTTTCGGAGTTTTCTCTGTCAAAAACGCCCGATAAATGGGCGGACATGTCACAACTTGCATACGGTGTCAGAAATTGTTCAAACCTGGCATGGATGACTACCATGGTCATGCCCACCTGGTTGAAAAGGTTGGGGCCATTTTAAGAATGTGTAAAAGTAGACCATGTTTAATGAAGGATGTTCGGGTTGGCTAGAATACTCTACCTGATGATACATTGTTTCTCAACATCCTTCAATTGGCCTAATTTTTTCCACCTCCTTCTATGATCAAATCAAGGCACCATGTCAAGCTGTTTAAGTTTTTGATAATTCTTGCATTTTTTTGAGTTTTCTCGATGAAAATTGGCTGATGAATGGTCGGACGTGACACAACATGCGTATGGTGCGGGAAATTCACTCTAACCTGACATGGATGCCTACCATGGGCATGCCCGCCTACTGGAAAAGGTTGGGGTCATTTCATGCATGTCCAAAAATATATCATGTTCAATAGAGGGTGTCCGGGTAAGCGAGAAGGGTCCATTTGAGGCATGTTTTTGCGGCATCCACTAACTCACCCCAAATCTTTCCATGATCTTATGTGACTGTTTAAACGCACCATGCCAAGTTGTTTTGGTTTTCGACAAATTTGATCTTTCCTGGAGTTTTCTCGGTCCAGGTATTGCACGACCTTTCGCATGCTAGGCCTTGCACTTGATGATGGGTGGGAGCACAATAATCCTAAGTTGATCACGAGGGTGGCTTCCTCTATGTTGAAATTGCCCATGAGCCGTGGATCTGCCACATCGATAACTGATCCATTGCGGTGGTGTTCAAGCACCCATTCGATCAACGTTGTTTGTGTGTTCTCCTTCCTGCAGTTGATTGGTCTGCACCCACATGCAACCTCTAGGAGAAACACGCCAAATGCGAACACATCGGTCAAGGGTGTTGCCTTCCTGGTGCGTATAAGTTCCGGTGCAAGATATTCCATGGTGCCCACCACATCTGTTGTTTTAGCAACGGCGCCATGGTCGTATAACCTTGCTAGACCCAAATCACCTAGCCGTCTATTAATCTGACCATCCAAGAGCACATTGCTCGCCTTTATATCTCGATGGATGACGATTTGTTCCCACTCCTCAAGAAGATACAACAAACTTGATGCAACACCTTTGATGATCTTATACCTCTGAGGCCAGTGTAGAGTTGGCTTATTTTTATTGTACAAGTACTTGTCAAAACTATCATTTTCCATGTACTCATAAACTAAGAGAAGTTCACCCTTTCGACGGTAATAGCCTAGTAACTGTGCGAGATTTCGGTGATGGAGACGGCCAATGTACACTCTTCCAAATCCTCCTACACCAAGTAAATTCCTACTCAAAAACCCCTCGGTGGCATGAAACAAATCCTTGTATCGGAAACGATGTGGGCCAAACTCATCCTCCAAATCTTCTCTCACCTCGGCAAATCGACGTCGATACCACAAAATGAAGAAGACAACACCTAGCACTGCGATGATAGGCAATGACGAAGCCAGTGGCAGCGCGACGTTCAAGATCTTAGACCGAGGCTTGGAACCCACACGTGGCAGAGCAGTGAGTTTAGAGAAGTCGAGAGTCGGGGCAAGCCCATCCAAGCTGAAGCTCCATCCAAGGACATAGTCGCGCGTGGAGTCGATACCTGACGAAGACGAGAAGCCGACGCACATCTTGCCCGCCATGACCATGGAGAGATCAATGACTTGGGAGAGCAAAGGATTCTTGGGCTTTGGTACCCGCACCGGTGCTAATGTCACGTCGAGTCGCCTGGCCATGGCGTCGTAGTCAACCCACACCTGCATCGGCCTGCGGCTGTTCAGCCTCAGATCTTGAAAGGCGCCGTCCTCGTCGCCGTAGTACCCAGCCGGCTTGTCCTGCCGTGAGATGAGGCTGTTTACGTCGATGCCCACGTGGTTGCTGTCGATGTCGTGAAACTTGGCGTCCAGGATGGTGTCGAGCTCGACCGCCAAGATGGGGTCGCTCGCCGTGCCGTTTGTCGCGTTGAGGAGGCCCAGGTATTGCTGGCCGTTCGCCGTTGAGAGGTTGGAGGTCGTTCGTCGTGGCGAAGCCTTGGTAGGCGAACTCACCGCCTTCCGCCGGCAGAGCCACCTCTCCGTCGAGGCTCAGGCTCAGCAGGAGGAGCAGACCAAGCGCAAGCACAGACTCCGAAAGCATGGCGCCTCGTCACACTTGCAAGGAGCAGACCAAGCCTCTCCTTTTGACGTTGTGGATGGGTGATTGCTTTGACGGTGAAGAGGAGACGCCGGGCTGTGGAAACTACACGGAGAAGGACGTGTGTTGACAAGGAATAGTACTACACGGAGAAGTACCATTTTTCTTGTGTACTACTACTTTAGTATCTTTCGCAGCATGTGTACAATGGTTGATAAGATAGTTTTATCTTAATTCTTGCATGTAATTTAGAGTTGATAAAAAAAGTCTACAATGGGCCATCTCTTAGCCTTATTTTCAATAACTAGTCATTCCTAAAAATGTGGTGAGACATATTGTGCTAAGAGATCATCTCTTGTAGCCTTTTCTTACGAGTTCTCTTTCCTCCATCTCATCATTTATCCTACGTGGCACTCCTAAGATAGCACTATTGTACATGGCCTTAGCTGGGTAATTAAGTACCGTGCCGCGCGGGGCAAGGTAGTGAGCGTTCGTCGTTGCACGTGGAAGGAAGCAGGAAAGTAAGGGGGAGGGTACCTCATGGACACAGCGACGGCCGATGATGAAAATGATTTTCAGTGTTCTGAAACGTTGAATTCAATGTAATACGTCTGCCTCGTACTACTACGAATGATAGGCCCGCGACAGTTCAATGGCTATCTGCTTCCATGGAATCCACAGTCCCGAGCTCGTCGTCTATGAATGTCTTCTACCTCAATAGGCTGACGCGCGTGTCAGGTGGAAGTTGTAGTTGGGGGAGAAACGGATACTTAAAGGGTGTGAATAGGCCTCAGTCAACTGAAACTTAACCAAACCGCAACATACAGTTCATGTTGCGCATGTACTTCGTGCTGGATTACTAAGTGGCTAATTCTCCTGAAGCACATTTCAGTCCAAACTGCAACAATTTATAGCTACATCCCCATATGTCAGTACGAATTCTCCATAAACTCGTTTCAGTCCAAACCATACACAAAATCATTGATTGTTTCATAGAGCTTGATGCCTAGGCAGCATAAATTCCCCATAATTTAGGGGGGGATTAGGGGACACTAGTAGAAAAGAGCGCTTTGGATCAGGCCGGATCAGCCCATTAGTCCCAGTTCAGTCCAGAACCGGGACCCATGGGGGCATTGGACCCGGTTCGTGAGCCCAGAGGGCCGGCCGGGCCACGTGGGCCATTGGTCCCGGTTCGTCTGGACCTTTTGGTCCCGGTTGATGGGACGAATCGGGACCAATGGGCCTGGCTCCTGGCCCACCACCATTGGTCCTAGTTGGTGGCTTGAACCGGGACAACAAGCTGCCCTTTAGTCCCGGTTCGTGCCACAAACCGGGACCATTGAGGTGCCTATATATACCCCTCGCCCGAGCAGAGCACTCCACTGCTCTGTTTTTCTCTGGCCGGGGAGGGGAGGGCTTTGTGGTGCTCTAGCTCACCTTCTATGCACATGAGGTGTTCGATGAAATGCCCGAGCCACACTAGTTAAGCTTTATCCTCTCGAAGCACGACCTCCGAACTCTATTTTTCCCGAGATTTGTCTAGGTTTATATTAGTGGCCCGTCACGCCCCGTCCCCGTCTTCACTGTCGTCGATTGCCCGCGCCGATCTCGTCGCCGGCACCACCGTGGTGAGCCTCTTGTTCTTATCTTCTTTCTGAAAGAAAAAAAATTCTTGCTTTAGATAGATACTTGTCTAATTTTCTTACTCGTTATTATATAGTGCGATGGTTTTGGTATCCGCCCCCGTCGGCCCTCCTCCTGTCTATGATTCGGATGTGGTATATATTATCTTTTCATAACTATTGGTTCATTTATTGTTTATGACAATTATGCCGACCAATGTGACATAGATTTTATTTATCTAGGAGGTTGTTGAACCGGAAATTCCAACCGACCCTATTATCGAGAGGTTAAATTTAGTTGAAGAAGAAAACAATTACTTGAAGGAGAAAATAAGAAAAATTGAGGAGGAGAATATGATATTGGAGTTGCATGTTGCGGATGTCGTCGATGATCACAAGATTAAGATGGATGCAATGCGCTTGAAGATTATAAAGATTAGAAAATATGCAATTCATACCGAGGCTTGATATCATTATGCAGTTGGATCAGTTGTTACCTTGATTGCGATTATGATCGCATTTGTTTTCGCATTGAAATGTTTTACATAGTTTTAATGTATGGTTTAATTAAGTTAGATGCTCTGGAGAGCTTTATGTTGTTAGATGAGAACTATGTATGTACTTTGGTTTTAATGTGATGATGAACTTCTATTAATTTGGTCTCTTAATTATCTATTCATGATGTTCTGTAATGGTTTTTGACACACTTAATTATATATAATGCACGTAGATGAACCGGCAATGGATGTACAGTGACAGACACACCTCCAAGTACATTAAGGGCGTGCATGATTTTCTTGAAGTGGCTGAGGCAAACAAGCAAAATGGTTTTATGTGTTGTCCATGCCCTAAATGTGGGAATACGAAGTCTTACTCTGACCGGAAAATCCTTCACCCCCACCTGCTTTACAATTGTTTCATGCCACACTATAATGTTTGGACGAGCCACGGAGAAATAGGGGTTATGATGGAAGATGGGGAAGAAGAAGAGGACGATGACAACTATGTGCCCCCTGAATACGGTGATGCTGCAACGGGGAAGCTGCTGAAGATCAAGAGGAACCAGATGATGTGCCCAATGATGCTGCAATAGGGGAAGCAGCTGAAGATCAAGAGGAACCAGACGATGTGCCCGATGATGATGATCTCCGCCAGGTCATTGTCGATGCAAGGACGTAATGCGAAAGTAAAAAGGATAAGCTGAAGTTCATTCACATGTTAGAGGATCACAAAAAAGGGTTGTACCCCAATTGCGAAGATGGCAACACAAAGCTCGGTACCGTACTGGAATTGCTGCAGTGGAAGGCAAAGAATGTTGTGCCTGACAAAGGATTTGAGAAGCTACTGAAAATATTGAAGAAGAAGCTTCCAAAGGATAACGAATTGCCCGACAGTACGTACGCAACAAAGAAGGTCGTATGCCCTCTAGAATTGGAGGTGCAGAAGATACTTGCATGCCCTAATGAGTGCGTCCTCTACCGCGGTGCGTACAAGGATCTGAACGCATGCCCGGTATGCGGTGCATTGCGGTATATGATCAGACGAGATGACCCTGGTGATGTTGACGGTGAGCCCCCCAGGAAGAGGGTTCCTGCGAAGATGATGTGGTATGCTCCTATAATACCACGGTTGAAACGTCTGTTCAGAAACGAAGAGCATGCCAAGTTGATGCGATGGCACAGTGAGGACCGTAAGAAAGACGGGAAGTTGAGAGCACCCGCTGACGGGTCGTAGTGGAGAAAAATCGAGAGAAAGTACTGGACTGAGTTTGCAGGTGACCCAAGGAACGTATGGTTTGGTTTAAGTGCAGATGGCATTAATCCTTTCGGGGAGCAGAGCAGCAATCACAGCACCTGGCCCATGACTCTATGTATGTATACCTTCCTCCTTGGATGTGCATGAAGCGGAAGTTTATTATGATGCCAGTTCTCATCCAAAGCCCTAAGCAACCCGACCACGACATTGATGTGTACCTAAGGCCATTAGTTGAAGAACTTTTATAGCTGTGGAATGAAAACGGTGTACGTACATGGGATGAGCACAAACAGGAGGAATTTAACCTGCACGCGTTGCTATTTGTAACCATCAACGATTGGCCCGCTCTCAGTAATCTTTCACGACAGACAAACAAGGGATACCACGCATGCATGCACTGTTTAGATGACACTGAAAGTATATACCTGGACAAATGCAGGAAGAATGTGTACCTGGGCCATCATCGATTTCTTCCGACCAACCATCAATGTCGAAAGAAAGGCAAGCATTTCAAAGGCGAGGCAGATCACCGGAAGAAGCCCGCCATGCGTACCGGTGATCACATACTTGCTATGGTCAATGATTTACACGTAATCTTTGGAAAGGGTCCCGGCGGACTAGCTGTTCCGAATGACGCTGAGGGACACGCACCCATGTGGAAGAAGAAATCTATATTTTGGGACCTACCCTACTGGAAAGACCTAGAGGTCCGCTCTTCAATCGACGTGATGCACGTGACGAAGAACCTTTGCGTGAACCTGCTAGGCTTCTTGGGCGTGTATGGGAAGACAAAAGATACACCTGAGGCACGGGAGGACCTGCAACGCTTGCATGAAAAACCTAATTTGAGCAGGAGGGTGGCTTCCTCTGTGTTGAAATTTCCCATAAGACGTGGATCGACCACGTCGAGAATTGAGCCGTTGCGGTGATGTTCAAGCACCCAATCGACCAACACTAACTCTGTGATATCCTTGCTACTGTTGATTGGCCTACGCCCACATGCGACCTCAAGGAGAAACACACCAAATGCAAACACATCGGTTAAGGGTGTTGCCTTTCCGGTGCGTATAAGTTCTGGTGCAAGGTACCCCATAGTGCCCACCACATGTGTTGTTTTAGAAACTGTGTCATGGTCGTATAACCTTGCTAGACCAAAATCACCGAGCCGTCCATTCATCTGGCTGTCCAAGAGCACATTGCTAGCCTTTATATCTCGATGGATGACAATTTGCTCCCATTCCTCATGAAGATACAACAAGCTTGATGCAACACCTTTGATGATCTGATACCTCTCAGACCAATGTAGAGCCGGCTTATTTTGAGTATACAAATACTTGTCAAGACTACCATTTTCCATGTACTCATAAACCAAGAGAAGTTCACCCTGTCGACGGCAGTAGCCTAGTAACCGGGCGAGATTCCGGTGGTGGAGACGGCCAATGCTCACCACCTCCGCAATGAACTCCCTTAGCCCTTGTTTCGAATCATGTGGCACCCTCTTGACGGCAACCTCCAAATTGGACGCTGTAACACCCCGAGGATCATGCTACACTAAACCACCATGATGATGCTAAGCTACTGTGAATTTCAATGATAATCATGTTGGGATAATATCTCATTTCAAATTCCTCTCTGAAAACAATTCAAAGTCACAATGCAAAATGAGTTTGCTCGAAACTTGCTAGAAAAATGTCCGTCATTTGACAAATATTCCATAACATTTATTTGTTAAGGAACACAACATCCCTCTTGTGCAAAGATGAGCTTTGGCAATTATAACCGCATCATTTAAGCATTTTTTTAAAATGCTATCCTCTTTATGAAAAATTCAAATGAACTCCAAAATTGCACAAACTTTTTGTGGCACTGCAGAATATTTCATAGTATTTTTGTGGTCAAGCTCCACTTTTATGCAAGGTCATTTGGTGGCTTGAATTATTGCAAAACTGTTGCTATAAATAAAACAGAAACAGAAAATACAAAGGCTTTTAAAAGGAAAATAAAAGAGACCCCCCCCCTCGCGCTAGGCCTCAGCCCAGCTGGCCATCCAGCCAGGCCGGCCCAACCTGCACTCCCTCGGTCGCCTTTCTTCGCCACTGCTCACGCGACCGGGCGCCTGCGACCGAGCAGTCCCTGCCGGACCAGCTCGTCGGCGTCACCGCGGAGGCGATAAGGATGCCGCCCCCCTGCGGCGCCTCGGTCCCCTTCCCCACTTGCCCCCTCGCTTCCCACTCCGTCCTCCACTCTCCCTCTCCCCAGATCCCTTTCTCCCCTGCGCCCACCCGACGTGGCCGCTGCTACCGCCTCGCCGTGACCATGGCCGACGACCTCCCCGAGCCAAGAGAAGACGTCGAGGAGCATCGTCGGCATCTCCTGCGTCTACTACGGCCAGCAGTGTGAGCTGGGAGGCGTTGCTGCCCCGGATCCTCGTCTTCTTCTTCCTTGACAGCCGCCGCTTCTCCGTCAATTCCGGCTACCTCGCGCCCTCCTCGAGCCCGCTGCCCTCCCCTACAGGCGCCCAGTGAGCTCCGCCTTCCTCTCCCTCTCTCCCCGTGCTCTTCCCCGCGCCGTAGCTAGCTCGCCCGCAAGCCGAGCTCCGCCGTCCGCCATTACCGTCGTAGGGCTCGCCACCGAGCTCCTCCGCTCGAGCTAGTAGCTCTGACGAGCTCCTGGGGCGCCATAGACCTCGCCTAGCCCTTTACTTCGCTCGCACGCGCTCTGTAGCGCCGATCCTGAACTCCGTCTGAACGCGCTGCCCGCCGCCGTCGATGTAGCGCTCCACTCCGGCCGAGTTAGCCCACGGGACCGCCGTAGATCGATGCGGCGTCGGACGCCCGATCGAACGCACTAGGCCACACCCCCTCTCGCGCCCTGCGCGTGAATTCCGGCTAACTCCGGCGCGGATCCGCCGCGGATGGCCTCGCCGGCGTTGCTCCGGCGCTGGCACTGACCTGGCACCGGCAGGGCCCGCCTCTGGGTCGCTGCCTGTGGGCCACCTGGACCCAGTTGACCACGTTGACCGTGGTCAACTATGCTGACTGGGCACTCAGTGCCACTGACGTGCGGGTCCTACTTCTTAATCCTCTAATTAAAACATTTTAATAATTAAAACTAATTAGTTTAGTTAATTAGACACTGACAGGTGGGCCAAGTAGTTTTACTAACTAAATTTAGATTAGTTTGAGCTCTGTTTAACCACTGTCTATGACAGGGGGGTCCCCATGTCAGTTTGACCAGTCAACCGGACAATTGACTGCTGAAGTCACTCATACGTCATGCTGACATCATATTCCTTTTCTGTTAATATAAATAATTCCTGAAAATGTTTAAAATTAGAAAATTCATATAAACTAATCTGTAACTCGGATGAAAATGTTTTCTATATGTAAGTTGCTCAGAAAAATCCAACGAATCCGAATACGTGGTCCGTTCATCTGTCACATGCCCCTAGCATGCTGAACATGGAACTTTCCCCCTTTTTACCTTTGTCCGGAATCCACCTAACGTCGGGAATTCACCCTCGGATGTTTCCCCCCTTCGTCTGCAATGTGTAGTACCGCGTTAGAGCACGCTTAGCGCTACATATCGTCATGTCATGCTTAGTGTTACCTCTGTTTGCTATGTATTTACTGTTTCTTCCCCCTCTTCTCTCCGGTAGACCCTGAGGCCGCTGATGCCTCGGTGATCGACTACGTCATCGACAACGACCCCTCCTTGCCAGAGCAACCAGGCAAGCCCCCCCTTTGATCATCCCGATATCGCCCATTCCATTCTCTCATGCTTGCATTAGATTTTGCTACTGTTATTGTTTGCACCTATTCTGATGCATAGCTTGCTTTTGTACCTACTGTTGTACCTTACCTGCTTATCCTAAACTGCTTAGTATAGGTTGGTTAGAGACCCATCAGTGACCCCCCCACTTGACTCGACTGCCCCGCTGGATTATCAGAAGACCCGATCAACGGGATCGAAGACCAGGACCCGACACCTCATGTCACATCACGCCCCTTCGTTGCTTGACTCTGCAGTGTTACTATTGAGTGCCGAGGGTGAGACCTCTACAGCACTTCTGATGTTAACCTGTAGTGTAGCTATTCGGTCGTGGTCATCGAGGGTGATTTCCTCCTTAACCACTTTCGATACGGCTCTATCGTGCAACCCCTCAAGTGTGAACCTCGAGGGTGGATCCTCTTACGTTCACCTTGATGATTACATCGAGTGGAATTCACCGGGGGTGATTCCTCGGGTTTTCCCCTTAATGTTTGGACACACGGATACTTGGACTTTACCACTGTTACTTGGAAAGACGGGTCGACCTTGGACTTTACCACTGTTACTTGGAAAGACGGGTCGACCCTGAGGGGTACCCGCGCGAGCTTAATTGCGAGTGATGTGGAGTCGGGTTGACCTGGAGGGTGCCCGCGAGATAATTACGAGGCGTGGCCGGGCATTCCTAGCCCTTGCTGCAAGTCCTCGAGACGGGGCAACGGGGTCACATCTTTCGTGAGTCTCTGCTTGTTACCGCGCGTTCCTAATCCACTATGATTTGGATATTTGATCCGAGGGGCCTCTGGCCTGATAGCACTAATCATCACGTGGGCATAGTATGGGCGTTCTGCATCGTATGCATCAGCTGAAGCTTAATAGACGTCAGCGACTGAGCGGCGCGCGCCGGGTTGGACTGGTAAGCACCTACCTTTTTAAGGAGGTAGCTAGGTCTGCTCACCGGCCGCATTCGCAACGTGCAGGAGTTTCCGGGGAGATGGCCCATGACCCCTGGGGGCATAGGTTTAGTCCGGCGTGCTGGCCTCTCTATTAAGCCTAGGTCGGGTTGCGGCGTATTGTTTGGCCGAGGCCGGGTATGATCCTGGAAAGTGTGTCCGGCCGGAGTTAAGCGAGCGTGGTGGGTAAGTTGGTGCACCCCTGCAGGGAAGAAAACATCTATCGATAGCCTGTCCTACGGTAACGGACACTTGGAGTTGTATCCCGATCGATACAACTAGAACTGGATACTCATGATGAGAAATGGATTGAGATGAGAAATGGATGGTGATGAGAATTGGATTGTGTTGATAATTGGATAGTACGGCTCTGGGATTTCTTTCTCGCAGGGAGTCGAGAAAGGATTTCTGGCCGAGGTTGATAACGCTACTACTACTTTACTTTATGCTACTCTACTCCCTCCTGTTTGCTGCAAGAGGGTGGTTTCCAGAAGATGCTAGTCTTCGATAGGACCAGGCCTTCTCTCTATTCTGGCATTTCTGCAGCCCAGTCCACATATACAGCCTTCCTTTGATAATGTTGCATATGTAGTGTAGATCCTTGCTTGCGAGTACTTTGGATGAGTACTCACGGTTGCTTTGCTCCCCCTTTTCCCCCTTTCTTCTTCTTTCCGGCTGATGCAACCAGATGACGGAGCCCAGGAGCCAGATGCCACCGCCGATGCTTACTACTACGTGGAGGCCGCCGATGACCAGGAGTAGTTAGGAGGCTCCCAGGCAGGAGGCCTTGCCTTTTCGATCGATGTTGCTTTTGTGTTAGCCTTCTTAAGGCAAACTTGTCTAACTCATGCCTGTACTCAGATATTGTTGCTTCCGCTGACTCTTGTGTATTCAAGCTTATGTATTCGAGCCCTCGAGGCCCCTAGCTTGTAACATAAAGCTTGTATTATTTTAATTTGTGTCTAGAGTTGTGTTGTGATATCTTCCCGTGAGTCCTTGATCTTGATCGTACACATTTGCGTGTATGATTAGTGTACGATTGAATCGAGGGCGTCACAAGTTGGTATCAGAGCCGACTGCCTGTAGGTAGCCCCCTTTCCAACTCCTTGACCGAAGTTGAGTCTAGTCACTGAAAAACTTTTACTAACATTGGCTGTGTGGCTTATCGGCCCACGTCGCCAATTGGGTGGTATTAGGATCTTTTATTCTTCGTCTATATTCTGGGATTCTGATCTCTCTTCCATTCGGGTTAAACAATTTTGCTAACTCTGACATTAGGTTCTCGTACCCACTTCCTCCCGGAGAGCCCCGATATTACCGATGATCGCCTGCTTCACCATAAGACTTCGAAGTTACTCTCCGATGTTCTCTCGAGACTTGTACCATCGCTTTTTGAAATTCCCTTCCATCGATAAATCCCTAGGGATAGCTACATACACCCGTCGTTAATACATCATTTTTCTAGTTGCTCTTGTTATTACAAGATGCATTGAAATACACTCTGATGTTTCGAGAATCCATTGTGCCTGCTGCCTTGCAGCTCCTTTTCCATATGAATACATCTAAGGATAATTCCTCACACTTATCGAGGATTTGTTCATTCCTAGTTGATCAAGTGATTCACAAGATGCTTTGAAATACTTATCCGATCTTCCAAGAATCCTCTTCAAACTATTGCTCTGCAAATACTTGCCTGCTTGCATTATGGATGCTTTCCATATGTGTAGCAATATTCATTATTATCCTTTGACACCATCATTTTGATCCTATCGATTCAACATGTGTGTGTGAAAGCACGCAATCATCACTTGATCCTTCTAAATTATCTTTCTGGCTCAGACGTCATTTCGAACATGAGCTGGTTCTTGACCAATCTATTTGTCGTCAATTGTGCCCCTGGGTCTATTCTACTTATCCATCCTTGATCAGAGCGTCTGCTTCTGATCCTTCATTTTGGAAATCATAATTCCTTTGTTATCTAAGCATCGAATTATTCAGATGTTCTATAACCCGATGCCTTTGCATTCTTTCTTCCTTTGATTGAGTACCGATACTCACATCAGCTCCATTTTGGACCGGCAGGCCCATTGTCGGGTTATTATCCGATAGTATCCTTCACATTCAAAATTCTTGTGAGTTATTCCGATGATACATAATGTCTTTGACAATTTGTACCCTCTGCTTTTGTCAACCATGCTCTACTTCGAACATGTGTTAATTGATCCTAAAGTTCATGGTATATGTCCTAAGATGCCCCGATGGGTTGGACCTATGCCTTCCTTAATGTGTGAACCCGAAAGGTTTCATGGGTCATACTCCTCTGGTAATTCACCATGTAGGTTTTTGACACTGAAATCATTTTTAGAGCAGTGAACGAAAGGTTATGCATTGGAGAAGTGGGAGTCGACCTTGAACTTTGTGTTCATGCCCATAGACACGATGTAGATCTTATCATGGAAGCTTCTCGTGAAAATAATTACCCCCCTTGTTATAAGTTCATCTTATTTTTGAGGTTTGGTTTTCTGTAATTGTGGTTCCGGCCATATTGATATTCTTTGATTCCTTTTCTCGGACAAGTTAAAATACTTGTCTTCTGCAGATCATTTCATCTGTCCAACCTCTATTTTGATCTACCTTGAGTATTGCCCCCTGTTATCTCGAGGATATTGTGTCTTTGCACTACCTCTTGTGAATTCTTATTGGAATGATACTCCCATCACATCATTCCTATCCTGATCGGCTATATCTTTATCAAGCAAATTTTTAACTGTGCTACCCGGTCCTTCTTCTCGGAGCAACTTCCGACGACGAGCTAAGCTTACGTCGATCTTCCTCATCTTATCTTTTCACCTCAAACAACAAGCTTGAATTCGAGCTTGTGTCGCACCCGTGGTTCCAATAACCTTTCGCTTCATCATTCCTTTGACTGGATGTCATCGCCGATCGATTACATCTTCATGAAATCTCTCGACAAATGTGTCATGATCATCATCAACATTCTGAGCTCTTCCAGGATATCAATCGAATTCATGATGAGAAATACCATCCTTGCCCCTCGATGATTGTGTTATCATCGACAACATTCTTGCCTCCGCAACACGAATTTTTTAATATAAATTTTGGGAATACATCCTTTTTGGCATGTCGATGGATTTTTGCTAAAACCATCGGCCACCTCCTCATCTTCCCTGATAAAATTGCATGAGGTGTTCAAGTAATTCCCGATGGATCCTTTGTGTTCCCAAAGTCCGGCCTTTATCTGATGACAATGTCAATGCTATCCAAAAGTATGACTGTGTTACCCCGAACATCATTAAGAACATTGGAGGAGCAATGCTAAATGTTTCTTGATCAATTATCCAAACACCGCTGTATGGGTAATATCATGATTGTTCCCTCGCCCCTTTATGTAAATGCTTTTGAACTTGCTGTCATATCATGTATATCCTGCTCCGCTTCCCCTTGGGAAGGATATACTCCCAATTCTTGTGTATAAGCACCTTTTTCTTTCCATTGGTCTGGTTAAACTAATAACCACATTTTTCCTTTCTATTGTTTTGTTTAACCTTTCTTGTGATCTTTATGATCTAAGCAGTAATAGTTTCCTGCTTATGTAAACACCTCGGTGTAAAATTTGTCAGTAAGACCTTGTTATCATTGCTGTTGACATTTCGGTAACCACCGATGGACGAGAAGTTCGCCTACTGGTCCGATTCTCTCCGTCCCTCGCCCTTGGTACCAATGTATTGACAACATAACTGACAATCTATCATCTGACATGCCTTGCTATCGGCCCCCTTTCTACTTTTAACCCACATGGTGGGCTCATAACCCACAGTTCCACAGGATCGGAACCCGACTCTCCTGTATATCCTTTTATTCCGAAGTATCATTTGCTCTTGGCTTTGTGTTTTGTCACGAGCCACCTTCCGAGATATGATATATTCCCGATGCTCTGAACCCCCTTCTCACACTCTGTTCAGGTATCGATCGTTTGTCCATTTGCTTGAAACTTCCTATTGTACCTTCATATTTTGCTCTCGATGTTTTCTTAAGTTTCAACTCGAGAGATACTTCTGCCACATTCCCTGAATTGTTTACCAGATAATTAACCCTATAAGGGCCAGTTCTCCCGAAGTTATTCTTTACTTCACCACTTAAATCTCGGGACGAGATTTCTTGTAGTGGAGGAGATTTGTAACACCCCGAGGATCATGCTACACTAAACCACCATGATGATGCTAAGCTACTGTGAATTTCAATGATAATCATGTTGGGATAATATCTCATTTCAAATTCCTCTCTGAAAACAATTCAAAGTCACAATGCAAAATGAGTTTGCTCGAAACTTGCTAGAAAAATGTCCGTCATTTGACAAATATTCCATAACATTTATTTGTTAAGGAACACAACATCCCTCTTGTGCAAAGATGAGCTTTGGCAATTATAACCGCATCATTTAAGCATTTTTTTAAAATGCTATCCTCTTTATGAAAAATTCAAATGAACTCCAAAATTGCACAAACTTTTTGTGGCACTGCAGAATATTTCATAGTATTTTTGTGGCCAAGCTCCACTTTTATGCAAGGTCATTTGGTGGCTTGAATTATTGCAAAACTATTGCTGTAAATAAAACAGAAACAGAAAATACAAAGGCTTTTAAAAGGAAAATAAAAGAGACCCCCCCCTCGCGCTAGGCCTCAGCCCAGCTGGCCATCCAGCCAGCCCGGCCCAACCCTGCACTCCCTCAGTCGCCTTTCTTCGCCACTGCTCACGCAACCGGGCGCCTGCGACCGAGCAGTCCCTGCCGGACCAGCTCGTCGGCGTCACCGCGGAGGCGATAAGGATGCCGCCCCCCTGCGGCGCCTCGGTCCCCTCCCCCACTTGCCCCCTCGCTCCCCACTCCGTCCTCCACTCTCCCTGTCCCCAGATCCCTTTCTCCCCTGCGCCCACCCGACGCGGCCGCTGCTACCGCCTCGCCGTGACCATGGCCGACGACCTCCCCGAGCCAAGCGAAGACGTCGAGGAGCATCGTCGGCATCTCCTGCGTCTACTACGGCCAGCAGCGTGAGCTGGGAGGCGTTGCTGCCCCGGATCCTCGTCTTCTTCTTCCTTCGACAGCCGCCGCTTCTCCGTCAATTCCGGCTACCTCGCGCCCTCCTCGAGCCCGCTGCCCTCCCCTACAGGCGCCCAATGAGCTCCGCCTTCCTCTCCCTCTCTCCCCGTGCTCTTCCCCGCGCCGTAGCTAGCTCGCCCGCAAGCCGAGCTCCGCCGTCCGCCATTACCGTCGTAGGGCTCGCCACCGAGCTCCTCCGCTCGAGCTAGTAGCTCTGACGAGCTCCTGGAGCGCCATAGACCTCGCCTAGCCCTTTACTTCGCTCGCACGCGCTCTGTAGCGCCGATCCCGAAATCCGTCTGAACGCGCTGCCCACCGCCGTCGATGTAGCGCTCCACTCCAGCCGAGTTAGCCCACGGGACCGCGTAGATCGATGCGGCGTCGGACGCCCAATCGAACGCACTAGGCCACACCCCCTCTCGCGCCCTGCGCGTGAATTCCGGCTAACTCCGGCGCGGATCCGCCGCAGATGGCCTCGCCGGCGTTGCTCCGGCGCTGGCGCTGACCTGGCACCGGCAGGGCCCGCCTCTAGGTCGCTGCCTGTGGGCCCCCTGGACCCAGTTGACCATGTTGACCGTGGTCAACTATGTTGACTGGGCACTCAGTGCCACTGACGTGCGGGTCCCACTTGTTAATCCTCTAATTAAAACATTTTAATAACTAAAACTAATTAGTTTAGTTAATTAGACACTGACAAGTGGGCCCAGTAGTTTTACTAACTAAATTTAGATTAGTTTGAGCTCTGTTTAACCACTGTCTATGACAGGGGGGTCCCCATGTCAGTTTGACCAGTCAACCGGACAATTGACTGCTGAAGTCACTCATACGTCATGCTGACATCATATTCCTTTTTTGTTAATATAAATAATTCCTGAAAATGTTTAAAACTTAGAAAATTCATATAAACTAATCTGTAACTCGGATGAAAATGTTATGTATATGTAAGTTGCTCAGAAAAATCCAACGAATCCGAATACGTGGTCCGTTCATCTGTCACATGCCCCTAGCATGCTGAACATGGAACTTTCCCCCTCTTTTCCTTTGTCCGGAATCCACCTAACGTCGGGAATTCACCCTCGGATGTTTCCCCCCTTCGTCTGCAATGTGTAGTACCGCGTTAGAGCACGCTTAGCGCTACATATCGTCATGTCATGCTTAGTGTTACCTCTGTTTGCTATGTATTTACTGTTTCTTCCCCCTCTTCTCTCCGGTAGACCCCGGGGCCGCTGATGCCCCGGTGATCGACTACGTCGTCGACAACAACCCCTCCTTGCCAGAGCAACCAGGCAAGCCCCCCCTTTGATCATCCCGATATCACCCATTCCATTCTCTCATGCTTGCATTAGATTTTGCTACTGTTATTGTTTGCACCTATTCTGATGCATAGCCTGCTTTTGTACCTACTGTTGTACCTTACCTGCTTATCCTAAACTGCTTAGTATAGGTTGGTTAGAGACCCATCAATGACCCCCCCCACTTGACTCGACTGCCCCGCTGGATTATCAGAAGACCCGATCAACGGGATCGAAGACCAGGACCCGACACCTCATGTCACATCACGCCCCTTCGTTGCTTGACTCTGCAGTGTTACTATTGAGTGCCGAGGGTGAGACCTCTACATCACTTCTGATGTTAACCTGTAGTGTAGCTATTCGGTCGTGGTCATCGAGGGTGATTTCCTCCTTAACCACTTTCGATACGGCTCTATCGTGCAACCCCTCAAGTGTGAACCTCGAGGGTGGATCCTCTTACGTTCACCTTGATGATTACATCGAGTGGAATTCACCGGGGGTGATTCCTCGGGTTTTCCCCTTAATGTTTGGACACACGGATACTTGGACTTTACCACTGTTACTTGGAAAGACGGGTCGACCCTGAGGGGTACCCGCGCGAGCTTAATTGCGAGTGATGTGGAGTCGGGTTGACCTGGAGGGTGCCCGCTAGATAATTACGAGGCGTGGCCGGGCATTCCTAGCCCTTGCCGCAAGTCCTCGAGACAGGGCAACGGGGTCACATCTTTCGTGAGTCTCTGCTTGTTACCGCGCATTCCTAATCCACTACGATTTGGATATTTGATCCGAGGGGCCTCTGGCCTGATAGCACTAACCATCACGTGGGCATAGTATGGGCGTTCTGCGTCGTATGCATCAGTCGAAGCTTAATAGACGTCAGCGACTGAGCGGCGCGCGCCGGGTTGGACTGGTAAGCACCTACCTTTTTAAGGAGGTAGCTAGGTCTGCTCACCGGCCGCGTTCGCAACGTGCAGGAGTTTCCGGGGAGATGGCCCATGACCCCTAGGGGCATAGGTTTAGTCCGGCGTGCTGGCCTCTCTATTAAGCCTAGGTCGGGTTGCGGCGTATTGTTTGGCCGAGGCCGGGTATGACCCTGGAAAGTGTGTCCGGCCGGAGTTAAGCGAGCGTGGTGGGTAAGTTGGTGCACCCCTGCAGGGAAGAAAACATCTATCGATAGCCTGTCCTACGGTAACGGACACTTGGAGTTGTATCCCGATCGATACAACTAGAACTGGATACTCATGATGAGAAATGGATTGAGTTGAGAAATGGATGGTGATGAGAATTGGATTGTGTTGATAATTGGATAGTACGGCTCTGGGATTTCTTTCTCGCAGGGAGTCGAGAAAGGATCTCTGGCCGAGGTTGATAACGCTACTACTACTTTACTTTATGCTACTCTACTCCCTCCTGTTTGCTGCAAGAGGGTGGTTTCCAGAAGATGCTAGTCTTCGATAGGACTAGGCCTTCTCTCTATTCTGGCATTTCTGTAGCCCAGTCCACATATACAGCCTTCCTTTGATAATGTTGCATATGTAGTGTAGATCCTTGCTTGCGAGTACTTTGGATGAGTACTCACGGTTGCTTTGCTCCCCCTTTTCCCCCTTTCTTCTTCTTTCCGGCTGATGCAACCAGATGACGGAGCCCAGGAGCCAGATGCCACCGCTGATGCTTACTACTACGTGGAGGCCGTCGATGACCAGGAGTAGTTAGGAGGCTCCCAGGCAGGAGGCCTTGCCTTTTCGATCGATGTTGCTTTTGTGCTAGCCTTCTTAAGGCAAACTTGTCTAACTCATGCCTGTACTCAGATATTGTTGCTTCCGCTGACTCTTGTGTATTCGAGCTTATGTATTCGAGCCCTCGAGGCCCCTGGCTTGTACCATAAAGCTTGTATTATTTTAATTTGTGTCTAGAATTGTGTTGTGATATCTTCCCGTGAGTCCTTGATCTTGATCGTACACATTTGCGTGTATGATTAGTGTACGATTGAATCGAGGGCGTCACAGACGCGGAAAGCAATCCTCTGTACACTCTTCCAAATCCTCCTACTCCAAGTAAATTCCTACTAGAAAACCCCTCGGTGGCATGAAATAAATCCTTGTATGCAAAACGATGTGGGCCGAACTCATCCTCCCAGTCTTCTCTCACCTCAGCAAATCAGCGCCGATGCCACAAGAAGAAGAATACGGCAGCTAGCACGGCAATGACAAGCGATACCCTATCATATGCCCAATATGCGACCCTATCCAAAAGGAACTCGAAGGTCCCACCAAGGATAGACCCGCATATTGAAACGCTTTTGCAAGGTGGATATCATTACATCAACATTACATAATAGATGGGGATACATACATAAGGCATACAATGCCACACGAATACAGCAATACAATACATAAGAGCATCATCCGACTACGGATGAAACACAAACAGAAACTCAAACGACATCCACCCTGCTAGCCCAGGCTGCCGACCTGGAACCTATCCCCTGATCGAAGAAGAAGCAGAAGAAGAACTCAACACAAGCAAGCATCGCTCTCGCATCATGATCATCGCATAACCTGTACCTGCAACTGTGGTTGTAGTAATCTGTGAGCCACGAGGACTCAGCAATCCCATTACCATGGGTATCAAGACTAGCAAAGCTTAAAGGAAAGGAAGGGGTAAAGTGGTGAGGCTGCAGCAGGGACTAAGCATATATGGTGGCTAACATACGCAGATAAGAGCGAGAAGAGAACAAGCGGAACGGTCGTCAACTAGTAATGATCAAGAAGTGATCCTGAACTCCTACTTACGTCAAACATAACCCAGAAACCGTGTTCACTTCCCGGACTCCGCTGAGAAGAGACCATCACGGCTACACACGCGGTTGATGCGTTTTAATTCGGATCTGGTGTCAAGTTATCTACAACCGGACATTAACAAATTCCCATCTGCCTATAACCGCAGGCACGGCTTTCAAAAGATTATACCCTGCAGGGGTGTCCCAACTTAGTCCATGACAAGCTCTCGCGATCAATGAAGGAATAGACCTTCTCCCAGGAAGACCCGATCAGACTCGGAATCCCGGTTTACAAGATGTTTCGACAATGGTAAAACAAGACCAGCAAAGCCTCCCGTTGTGCCGACAAATCCCGATAGGAGCTGCACATATCTCGTTCTCAGGGCACACCGGATGAGCAAGACGTCGGGTTGGCATAGACCCTGGTTGCCCAGGGGGCGCCGGACATCGCTCGGTTCGGACCAACACTTAGACAAGCACTGGCCCGGGGGGGGGGCTAAAATAAAGATGACCCTCGGGTTGGCCGACCCAAGGGAAAAGGATAGGCTGTGGTGAGGCAAATGGTAAAACCAAGGTTGGGCCTTGCTGGAGGAGTTTTATTCAAAGCAAACTGTCAAGGGGGTCCAATAAATCACCCGACCGCGTAAGGAACGCAAAATCCGGGAACATAACACCGGTATGACGGAAACTAGGGCGGCAAGAGTGGAACAAAACACCAGGCAAAAGGCCGAGCCTTCCACCCTTTACCAAATATATAGATGCATTAATAATATAAGAGATATTGTGATATCCCAACCAAAATCCTGTCCACCAAGGAGAAATCTTCAACTTCACCTGCAACTAACAACGCTATAAGAGGGGCTGAGAAAAAGCGGTAACATAGCCAATCAACGGTTTGCATAGGAAAGGTGTCAAAGGTTAGAGGTTCATGGCAATTTGGGATGGCTTGAGGAGCAAAAGATAGGTAACGCAGCATAGCGATAGAACGAAGCAACTAGCATAGCAATGATAGTAGTGAGATCCAGGGTAGCGGTCATCTTGCCTGAAATCCCGCAAGGAAAAAGAACGAGTCCATGAAGAAGATGAAACCACAAAGACGAACCAAGCGTAGATGAACGAATCCTCACGATCACAACGAAACGGGAACTATCGAAAAGAAGCACACAATATAGTAAACACACCACACATGAACAAGGCATGATGCACGAACAAGCATGATGCATGACAAAGCTACATGAAGCTACTCATGGCAAGAGATGATGCAAACAAGAACAACACATCAAGGCAAGTTTAAATGAGGCCGGGAACAACATATAACAATTCCGGTAAGTCCTCATATGCAAATTTCGAAATTGGTCCAGATCTGAATAAACCTTATGTTCAAGTTGTTAACAGAAAGTTAAGATGCACCAAGATGATCTACACGAGATTCTAGTCAAGTTACATATAAAGTTCATTTAATTCGGAGCTACGGCCTAGAAGACATGAGCAAAACAAGTTAAACATGGCATTGATGCAAAAAGCACCCAAACATCAAGCAAACACCTCAAAACATGAATGCAACATTATAATATGAAACTACATGCAATTCTAAGCAAATTTCATATAGAACACACTCAAAACGGAGCAACGGTTCAACACACACATGAAACAAGTTATAGCAATAATCTGTCCAAAACAGCAACTAGGCATATTGCAAGCATCAAAACAACATGCTACAGCACCCCAACAAGAAAACAGAAGTCATGGGCATGATGTACAAGTAATGCATTACAAAACATGAACACTGAGCTATCTCCAGAAATCACTAGAACATACTCAAACACACATGGTAAGATTGCAAGTTATAACAATTTCAGACTTTGCAGAAAATAACATCACGATGCAATGTTTAGAGCTATCAAACAATATGTTACATGAACTTATCATGGCAAACAAAGGCATGGCATGAATCTACTAATTGCATAGAACAAGAGTCCCTTACTGACCATAAGCCAAAAAGGATCGGAAAATATGATGGCACCCACGTAGACATAGCAAGTTATATTACAGATTCAAACATGGCAGGAACATAATTATGAAGGCATGTAGAAGAGCTTGTGCAACTCACTACAGAGCAAAACATGGCATGGAAAGGCAATCAACAGTAAGAAGACATATTTGTGAAGCTAAGCATGGCAATATCAAGGTCATAGAGTGCATGGATCACTAGCAAAACACATGGGAACAAGTGAACTTAATGTAAACAGGTTGACATCAACATTATGAAGCAACTTTGGAGCAAGATATGAACAATCTACGGAAAGCTATAAATGCAACCAGGGGCATGGATGGATAGAGGATGACATGTAGATCAAAACATGTTTATAGAACATCTCCAGATTATGCATAGAATGATTAGTAGAAGCATGTTTATATAGCATCACGAAATAACAGATTCAGCCTAGCAACACAGCAACATCATTAACACTAGTTAACAAGCTCGATTCACTCACCACAAGTCATTGCATGACAAGATAAGCATAGCATCATCAATAAGACATGTTTGTGTAACAAACCAAGTCAAGAACAAGTCCATATCATGCAAGGATCAACTATAGCAAGCTTGGCCAAATTGAATAACATGTAAACAATCTGCGAGGAAACATTTTGAAGCAAAAGTAGAGCACTCAAATGACATGCTAGACCACTCCATAATTGCAACAAATGCCATGAATGGATAGACAATAACCACATGTTCAAAACACCCTTACTGAAGTATCTCAAAATATGCATGGATCTCTCTGTAGCATCATGTTTACATGGCATCAAAATTACAGCAGAACAGGAATTAAAATCAGCATTAACACGAAGCCTACTTTGCATGCTTGTGCTAGTCACCACATTGATCACAAAAATACATGACAAGCACCTCTGTAAAGAATACATGGCATAGTTCAAAACACCTGAAGACATCAACCTCATAGGATGCACACATCAATCATGGCAAAAATGACAAAAGAGCTCGTTCTGATAACAGACAGCAGAAAACATTATGAAGCACTCTTACAATGACGATTCAGGAATCTAGATGACCTCAAATGAATATGATGCAATGGAATGAAATGATGTACTTGTCGAGGCGAACAATTTGACATATTACACGCACAAAACGGAGCTACGAATGCAGAGATACGGCATGACGAACATAGCATGAAAATTACTGCAGATTGGGGACTTAGGCAAATTTCGAGAAAAAAACAGATGAGCGTCAAATACTTAAAATGCGCACGGGCGGGATTTACAGAGGTAGCTCACCATGGGCTAAGCCCAGTTGAGGAGGAGGGAGCTGGGCCGGGCCTGGGCCTGTCGGAGCTAGGCCACGGGGCCCACGGGTCGCTCCTCCTCCCGATCCCACCGGATCGAGGGGAAGGCAGGGGGGTTCGGCGTGACGCCGGCGAGGCGGGGCGATGCTCCGGCGAGGAGGAGATGGCGGCGGGGGGCGAGCTCGCGGGGCCGCGCCGGCGGCGGACGGCGGCGCCCGAGGCGGCGGGGAGCGCGGGGGCCCGGCTCCGCCGCCCGCTCCGACGCCGAGCGCTCCGCCGCCGCCACTCGGGCCTCCGCCGCCAGC
>NC_041383.1:131756440-131836594 GCF_002162155.2 Triticum dicoccoides | reverse complement strand
CCCGCGCCCCGCGTCGGCCCCGCGAGGCCGCCCAGCCTCCCGTGCCGCCCTGCCCCTTCGCCCGGCCGCCGGCGCCGCCCGAGCTCGTCGCCGCGCTGGTGCGCCGCCGCGGCCTCCGCCCCGCCGCCCGGTGCCTCCCCGGCCCAGATCCGGCCGGATTTGGGGAAGGAGACCCCGGATCCGTCCATCCCCGGCCTCCTCCCAGCCTCTCCCTCGTCCTCCGGCCACCCTGGCCCCAACTCCGGCGAGACTCCGACGAGATCCGCCGCGGTTGACTTTTTCCCCGAGGTCCAAATTCTGCTAAGTCCCTAGTTCTGCAGTTATTTTCATGCCATGTTCGTTGTGCCGTATCTCTGCATCCGTAGCTCCGTTTCGTGCGTGTAATATGTCAAATTGTTCGTCTCGACGAGTACATCATTTCATTCCATTGCATCATGTTCATTTGAGGTCATCTTGATGTCCGAATCATCGTTGTAAGAGTGTTTCGTAATGTTTTCTGCTGTTTGTTATCAGAACGAGCTCTTTTGTCATTTTTGCCATGATTGATGTGTGCATCCTATGAGGTTGATGTCTACATATGTTTTGAACTATGCCATGACTTCTTTACAGTGGTGTATGGTATGTATTTTTGTGATCAATGTGGTGACTAGCACAAGCATGCAAACTAGACATCGTGATGATGCTGATTTTAGTTCCTGTTCTGCTGTAATTTTGATGCCATGTAAACATGATGCTACAGAGAGATCCATGCATATTTTGAGATACTTCATTAAGCGTGTTTTGAACATGTGGTTATTGTCTATCCATTCATGGCATTTGTTGCAATTATGGAGTGGTCTAGCATGTCATTTGAGTGCTCTACTTTTGCTTCAAAATGTTTTTTTGGCAGATTGTTTACATGTTATTCAATTTGGCCAAGCTTGCTATAGTTGATCCTTGCATGCTATGGACTTGTTCTTGACTTGTTTTGTTACACAAACATGTCTTCTTGATGATGCTATTCTTATCTTGTCATGCAATGACTTGTAGTGAGTGAATCGAGCTTGTTAAGTAGGGTTCATGATGTTGCTGTTTTGCTAGGCTGAATCTGTTATTTCGTGATGCTATATAAACATGCTTCTACTAATCATTCTATGCATAATATGGAGATGTTCTATAAACATGTTTTGATCTACATGTCATCCTCTATCCATCCATGCCTTTGGTTGCATTTATAGCTTGCTGTAGATTGTTCATATCTTGCTCCAAAGTTGCTTCATAATGTTGATGTCAGCCTGTTTACATTAAGTTCACTTGTTCCCATGTGTTTTGCTAGTGATCCATGCACCCTATGACCTTGATATTGCCATGCTTAGCTTTACAAATATGTCTTCTTACTGTTGGGTGCCTTGCCATGCCATGTTTTGCTCTGTAGTGAGTTGCACAAGCTCTTCTACATGCCTTCATAATTATGTTCCTTCCATGTTTGAATCTGTAATATAACTTGCTATGTTTACGTGGGTGCCATCATATTTTCTGATCCTTTTTGGCTTATGGTCACTAAGGGACTTTTGATCTATGCTTTGAGTAGATTCATGCCATGCCTTTGTTTGCCATGATAAGTTCCTGTAACATGTTGTTTGATAGCTCTGAATATTGCATCGTGATGTTAGTTTCTGCAAAGTCTGAAATTGTTATAACTTGCAATCTTACCATGTGTGTTTGAGCATGTTCTAGTGATTTCTGGAGTTAGCTCAGTGTTCATGTTTTGTTGTGCTTTACCTGTACATCATGCCCATGCCTTTTGTTATTATGTTGAGATGCTGTAGCATGTTGTTTTGGTGCTTGCAATATGCCTACTTGCTGTTTTGGACAGCTTGTCCTTTAAACTTGTTTCATGTGTGTGTGTTGAACCGTTGCTCCGTTTTGAGTGTGATCTATATGAAACTTGCTTAGAATTGCATGTAACTTCATATAATCATGTTGCATCCTTGTTTTGAGGTGTTTGCTTGATGTTTGGGTGCATTTTGCATCAATGCCATGTTTAACTTGTTTTGCTCATATCTTCTAGGCCGTAGCTCCGAACTTAATGAACTTTATATGTAACTTGACTAGAATCTCGTGTAGATCATCTTTGTGCATTTTAACTTGATGTTTAACAACTTGAACATAAGGTTTATTCAGATCTGGACCAATTTCGGAATTTGCATATGAGGACTTACCGGAATTGTTCTATGTTGTTCCCGGCCTCATTTAAACTTGCTTTGATGTGTTGTTCTTGTTTGCATCATCTTTTGCCAAGAGTAGCTTCATGTAGCTTTGTCATGTATCATGCTTGGTTGTGCATCATGTCTTGTTCATGTGTGGTGTGTTTACCATGTTGTGTGCTTCTTTTTGATAGTTCATGTTTCGTTGCGATCGTGAGGATTTGTTCGTCTACGGTTGGTTCGGCTTCATCCGTTCGTCTTCTTCATGGACTCGTTCTTCTTCCTAGCGGGATTTCAGGCAAGATGACCGCTACCCTGGATCTCACTACTATCATTGCTATGCTAGTTGCTTCGTTTTATCGCTATGCTGCGTTACCTATCTTTTGCTCCTCAAGCCATCCCAAATTGCCATGAACCTCTAACCTTTGACACCTTTCCTATGCAAACCGTTGATTGGCTATGTTACCGCTTTTGCTCAGCCCCTCTTATAGCGTTGTTAGTTGCAGGTGAAGTTGAAGATTTTTCCTTGGTGGACAGGATTTTGGTTGGGATATCACAATATCTCTTATATTATTAATGCATCTATATATTTGGTAAAGGGTGGAAGGCTCGGCCTTTTGCCTGGTGTTTTGTTCCACTCTTGCCGCCCTAGTTTCCGTCATACCGGTGTTATGTTCCCGGATTTTGCGTTCCTTACGCGGTCGGGTGATTTATAGGACCCCTTGACAGTTCGCTTTGAATAAAACTCCTCCAGCAAGGCCCAACCTTGGTTTTACCATTTGCCTCACCACCACCTATACCCTTCCCTTGGGTCGGCCAACCCAAGGGTCATCTTTATTTTAGCCCCCCCGGGCCAGTGCTTGTCTAAGTGTTGGTCCGAACTGAGCTGCCTGCGGGGCCACCTCGGGGCAACTTGAGGGTTGGTTTTACTCGTAGCTAGTCTCATCCGATGTTGCCCTGAGAACGAGATATGTGCAGCTCCTATCGGGATTTGTCGGCGCATCGGGCGGTTTGTTGGTCTTGTTTTACCATTGTCGAAATGTCTTGTAAACCGGGATTCCGAGTCTGATCGGGTCTTCCTGGGAGAAGGTCTATTCCTTCATTGATCGCGAGAGCTTGTCATGGACTAAGTTGGGACACCCCTGCAGGGTATAATCTTTCGAAAGTCGTGCCTGCGGTTATAGGCAGATGGGAATTTGTTAATGTCCGGTTGTAGATAACTTGACACCAGATCCGAATTAAAACGCATCAACCGCGTGTGTAGCCGTGATGGTCTCTTCTCGGCGGAGTCCGGGAAGTGAACACGGTTTCTGGGTTATGTTTGACGTAAGTAGGAGTTCAGGATCACTTCTTGATCATTACTAGTTGACGACCGTTCCGCTTGTTCTCTTCTCGCTCTTATCTGCGTATGTTAGCCACCATATATGCTTAGTCGCTGCTGCAGCCTCACCACTTTACCCCTTCCTTTCCTTTAAGCTTTGCTAGTCTTGATACCCATGGTAATGGGATTGCTGAGTCCTCGTGGCTCACAGATTACTACAACAATAGTTGCAGGTACAGGTTTTGCGATGATCATGACGCGAGAGCGATGCTTGCTTGCTTTGAGTTCTTCTTCTGCTTCTTCGATCAGGGGATAGGTTCCAGGTCGGCAGCCTAGGCTAGCATGGTGGATGTCGTTTGAGTTTCTGTTTGTATTTCATCCGTAGTCGGATGTTGCTCTTATGTATTGTGATGTTGTATTCGTGTGGCATTGTATGCCTATGTATGTATCCCCATCTATTATGTAATGTTGATGTAATGATATCCACCTTGCAAAAGCGTTTCAATATGCGGGTCTATCCTTGGTGGGACCTTCGAGTTCCTTTTGGATAGGGTCGCATATTGGGCGTGACAAGTTGGCGGCAACACAATGTTCAAGATCTTGGACCGAGGCTTGGGATCTAGGCGTGGCAGGGCGGAGGCCGGGGATGGACGGATCCGGGGTCTCCTTCCCCAAATCCAGCCGGATCTGGGCCGGGGAGGCACCGGGCGGCGGGGCGGAGGCCGCGGCGGCGCACCAGCGCGGCGATGAGCTCGGGCGGCACCGGCGGCCGGGCGAAGGGGCAGGGCGGCACGGGAGGCTGGGCGGCCTCGCGGGGCCGACGCGGGGCGCGGGGCGGAGGCGAGCGCCGGCCGGCGAGGGGCGGCACAGGGCTGGCCGGGGACGGGCGGCGCTGGCGGCGGAGGCCCGAGTGGCGGCGGCGGAGCGCTCGGCGTCGGAGCGGGCGGCGGAGCCGGGCCCCCGCGCTCCCCGCCGCCTCGGGCGCCGCCGTCCGCCGCCGGCGCGGCCCCGCGAGCTCGCCCCCCGCCGCCATCTCCTCCTCGCCGGAGCATCGCCCCGCCTCGCCGGCATCACGCCGAACCCCCCTGCCTTCCCCTCGATCCGGTGGGATCGGGAGGAGGAGCGACCCGTGGGCCCCGTGGCCTAGCTCCGACAGGCCCAGGCCCGGCCCAGCTCCCTCCTCCTCAACTGGGCTTAGCCCATGGTGAGCTACCTCTGTAAATCCCGCCCGTGCGCATTTTAAGTATTTGACGCTCATCTGTTTTTTTCTCGAAATTTGCCTAAGTCCCCAATCTGCAGTAATTTTCATGCCATGTTCGTCATGCCGTATCTCTGCATTCGTAGCTCCGTTTTGTGCGTGTAATATGTCAAATTGTTCGCCTCGACAAGTACATCATTTCATTCCATTGCATCATATTCATTTGAGGTCATCTAGATGCCTGAATCGTCATTGTAAGAGTGCTTCATAATGTTTTCTGCTGTCTGTTATCAGAACGAGCTCTTTTGTCATTTTTGCCATGATTGATGTGTGCATCCTATGAGGTTGATGTCTTCAGGTGTTTTGAACTATGCCATGTATTCTTTACAGAGGTGCTTGTCATGTATTTTTGTGATCAATGTGGTGACTAGCACAAGCATGCAAAGTAGGCTTCGTGTTAATGCTGATTTTAATTCCTGTTCTGCTGTAATTTTGATGCCATGTAAACATGATGCTACAGAGAGATCCATGCATATTTTGAGATACTTCAGTAAGGGTGTTTTGAACATGTGGTTATTGTCTATCCATTCATGGCATTTGTTGCAATTATGGAGTGGTCTAGCATGTCATTTGAGTGCTCTACTTTTGCTTCAAAATGTTTCCTGGCAGATTGTTTACATGTTATTCAATTTGGCCAAGCTTGCTATAGTTGATCCTTGCATGATATGGACTTGTTCTTGACTTGGTTTGTTACACAAACATGTCTTATTGATGATGCTATGCTTATATTGTCATGCAATGACTTGTGGTGAGTGAATCGAGCTTGTTAAGTAGTGTTAATGATGTTGCTGTGTTGCTAGGCTGAATCTGTTATTTCGTGATGCTATATAAACATGCTTCTACTAATCATTCTATGCATAATCTGGAGATGTTCTATAAACATGTTTTGATCTACATGTCATCCTCTATCCATCCATGCCCCTGGTTGCATTTATAGCTTTCCGTAGATTGTTCATATCTTGCTCCAAAGTTGCTTCATAATGTTGATGTCAACCTGTTTACATTAAGTTCACTTGTTCCCATGTGTTTTGCTAGTGATCCATGCACTCTATGACCTTGATATTGCCATGCTTAGCTTCACAAATATGTCTTCTTACTGTTGATTGCCTTTCCATGCCATGTTTTGCTCTGTAGTGAGTTGCACAAGCTCTTCTACATGCCTTCATAATTATGTTCCTGCCATGTTTGAATCTGTAATATAACTTGCTATGTCTACGTGGGTGCCATCATATTTTCCGATCCTTTTTGGCTTATGGTCAGTAAGGGACTCTTGTTCTATGCAATTAGTAGATTCATGCCATGCCTTTGTTTGCCATGATAAGTTCATGTAACATATTGTTTGATAGCTCTAAACATTGCATCGTGATGTTATTTTCTGCAAAGTCTGAAATTGTTATAACTTGCAATCTTACCATGTGTGTTTGAGTATGTTCTAGTGATTTCTGGAGATAGCTCAGTGTTCATGTTTTGTAATGCATTACTTGTACATCATGCCCATGACTTCTGTTTTCTTGTTGGGGTGCTGTAGCATGTTGTTTTGATGCTTGCAATATGCCTAGTTGCTGTTTTGGACAGATTATTGCTATAACTTGTTTCATGTGTGTGTTGAACTGTTGCTCCGTTTTGAGTGTGTTCTATATGAAATTTGCTTAGAATTGCATGTAGTTTCATATTATAATGTTGCATTCATGTTTTGAGGTGTTTGCTTGATGTTTGGGTGCTTTTTGCATCAATGCCATGTTTAACTTGTTTTGCTCATGTCTTCTAGGCCGTAGCTCCGAATTAAATGAACTTTATATGTAACTTGACTAGAATCTCGTGTAGATCATCTTGGTGCATCTTAACTTGCTGTTTAACAACTTGAACATAAGGTTTATTCAGATCTGGACCAATTTCGAAATTTGCATATGAGGACTTACCGGAATTGTTATATGTTGTTCCCGGCCTCATTTAAACTTGCCTTGATGTGTTGTTCTTGTTTGCATCATCTCTTGCCATGAGTAGCTTCATGTAGCTTTGTCATGCATCATGCTTGTTCGTGCATCATGCCTTGTTCATGTGTGGTGTGTTTACTATATTGTGTGCTTCTTTTCGATAGTTCCCGTTTCGTTGTGATCGTGAGGATTCGTTCATCTACGCTTGGTTCGTCTTTGTGGTTTCATCTTCTTCATGGACTCGTTCTTTTTCCTTGCGGGATTTCAGGCAAGATGACCGCTACCCTGGATCTCACTACTATCATTGCTATGCTAGTTGCTTCGTTCTATCACTATGCTGCGTTACCTATCTTTTGCTCCTCAAGCCATCCCAAATTGCCATGAACCTCTAACCTTTGACACCTTTCCTATGCAAACCGTTGATTGGCTATGTTACCGCTTTTGCTCAGCCCCTCTTATAGCGTTGTTAGTTGCAGGTGAAGTTGAAGATTTCTCCTTGGTGGACAGGATTTTGGTTGGGATATCACAATATCTCTTATATTATTAATGCATCTATATATTTGGTAAAGGGTGGAAGGCTCGGCCTTTTGCCTGGTGTTTTGTTCCACTCTTGCCGCCCTAGTTTCCGTCATACCGGTGTTATGTTCCCGGATTTTGCGTTCCTTACGCGGTCGGGTGATTTATTGGACCCCCTTGACAGTTCGCTTTGAATAAAACTCCTCCAGCAAGGCCCAACCTTGGTTTTACCATTTGCCTCACCACCACCTATCCCTTTCCCTTGGGTCGGCCAACCCGAGGGTCATCTTTATTTTAGCCCCCCCCGGGCCAGTGCTTGTCTAAGTGTTGGTCCGAACCGAGCGATGTCCGGCGCCCCCTGGGCAACCAGGGTCTATGCCAACCCGACGTCTTGCTCATCCGGTGTGCCCTGAGAACGAGATATGTGCAGCTCCTATCGGGATTTGTCAGCACAACGGGAGGCTTTGCTGGTCTTGTTTTACCATTGTCAAAACATCTTGTAAACCGGGATTCCGAGTCTGATCGGGTCTTCCTGGGAGAAGGTCTATTCCTTCATTGATCGCGAGAGCTTGTCATGGACTAAGTTGGGACACCCCTGCAGGGTATAATCTTTTGAAAGCCGTGCCTGTGGTTATAGGCAGATGGGAATTTGTTAATGTCCGGTTGTAGATAACTTGACACCAGATCCGAATTAAAACGCATCAACCGCGTGTGTAGCCGTGATGGTCTCTTCTCAGCAGAGTCCGGGAAGTGAACACGGTTTCTGGGTTATGTTTGACGTAAGTAGGAGTTCAGGATCACTTCTTGATCATTACTAGTTGACGACCGTTCCGCTTGTTCTCTTCTCGCTCTTATCTGCGTATGTTAGCCACCATATATGCTTAGTCCCTGCTGCAGCCTCACCACTTTACCCCTTCCTTTCCTTTAAGCTTTGCTAGTCTTGATACCCATGGTAATGGGATTGCTGAGTCCTCGTGGCTCACAGATTACTACAACCACAGTTGCAGGTACAGGTTATGCGATGATCATGATGCGAGAGCGATGCTTGCTTGTGTTGAGTTCTTCTTCTGCTTCTTCTTCGATCAGGGGATAGGTTCCAGGTCGGCAGCCTGGGCTAGCAGGGTGGATGTCGTTTGAGTTTCTGTTTGTGTTTCATCCGTAGTCGGATGATGCTCTTATGTATTGTATTGCTGTATTCATGTGGCATTGTATGCCTTATGTATGTATCCCCATCTATTATGTAATGTTGATGTAATGATATCCACCTTGCAAAAGCGTTTCAATATGCGGGTCTATCCTTGGTGGGACCTTCGAGTTCCTTTTGGATAGGGTCGCATATTGGGCGTGACAAGTTGGCGGCAACACAATGTTCAAGATCTTGGACCGAGGCTTGGGATCTAGGCGTGGCAGGGCGGGAAGCTTGAAGAAGTCAAGCGTCGGGGCGGGTCCGTCGAAGCTGAAACTCCATCCAAGGACAGAGTGGTGATTGTCACCGGGAGTACCGCTAGAAGCAGAAAAGCCGACGTACATTTCGTCCACCATGACCGTGGAGAGATCAATAACCTCGGAGAGCAGAGGATTCCTGGGCCTTGGTACCTGCACAGGTGCTAATGTCACATTGATTCACCTGGCTTGGGCGTCGTAGTCCACCCACACCTGCATCGGCCTGCGGCTGTTCAACCTCAGATCTTGGAAGGCGCCGTTCTCGTTGTTGTAGTACCCAGCCGGCTTGGCCTGCCGTGAGACGAGGCTGTTGACGTCGATGCCGACGTGGTTTCTGTCGATGTCGCGGAACGCGACGTCCATGATGGTGTCGAGCTCGACCGCCAGGATGCGGTTGCTCGCCGTGCCGTTTGTCGCGTTGAGGAGGCCCATGTACCGCCCGCCGTTCGCAGCCGAGAGGTTTGAGGTCGGAGCGACCATGAACGCAAGCCCGTAGCTGGTCAGGCCATCGTACCTGGACGAAATGGCAAACACGAAGGTCACGGAGAAGGACCGCGCCATGGTGGTGCTATTCGTCGTTGTGGTGGAACTTTCGAGGAACTGGAGTGGCGCGGGGTGGAAGGCCTGGCCCGTGTTCGCGGACTCCGTGTCGGTGAGCAGCAGGAGGCCGTTGGGCACGACGGTGGCGAGGCCATCCAGCGTAAGGTTCGCTGTGGCGAAGCCTTGGTAGGCGAACTCGCCGTCTTCCGCCGCTAGAGCCACCTCTCCGTCGAGGCTCAGGCTCAGCAGGAGGAGCAAACCAAGCGCGAGCAGAGACTGAGAAAGCATGGCGCCTTGTCACACTTGCAAGGAGGAGCTAGCAGACCAAGGTTCTTCTTCTGACGTTGTTGATGGGTGATTGGAGCCTTGCAGGCTTGGTTTTCTAGCTTTGGGCTGTGGAAACTACACTGAGGAGGACGTATTTTGACAAGGAATACCATTTTTCTTGAGTATCTTTCGCAGTGACCCTTTAGCTAGGTACTATAATAAGCACCGTGCCGCGCGGGGCAAGGCAAGGAGCGTTCGTCGTTGCACGTGGAAGAAAGCAAGAAAATAAGGGGGAGGGTACCTCCTGTGGCCGATACCGGAAATGATTTTCTGTGTGCTGAAACGTTGAATTCAACGTAATACGTCTGCCTCGTACTACTACGAATTTATTTTTTTGCGGGGTGTACTACTACGAATTACAACGCAATACGTCTGCCTCGTACTACTATGAATGATAGATAGGCCTGCTACAGTTAATTTTTTTTGATAAAGGGCGCTTTTATTATCTCGAAATGTAGCATCATGCGGATATAAAATATTATGAGTAACACCCGACCCCTGCATAACTAGGATGCACACAGCCCAACACGAAAAGTCTGACAAAATAAATGAAAAAAACGACAAATTGGCAACAGTAGAGTCCTATAGACCGACACTATGCCTATGTCGCAAGGGATGGTGCATCGATCCGGAGATTATGCTGCCACCCATGTTGGGTAAAAACCACCGTAGCCAGCTGCTCCAACCGCGTACACACCGCCTTGAACAACGGTTGGTACTCCACTTGTTGTAGCGTAGACCACGTACGAAGCGAGTGCGTACAACGGAAAATAACCTGCAAAGGAGAAGCATTTTTATCATTGAAAACCAAATCATTTTACATAGCCAAAGCAACCATAGTAAGGCGTATGCTCCCACCCATATTAGCCTGCTACAGTTAATGGCTATCTGCTCCCATGGAGTCCATGTTCTCCACCTCGTCGTCTATGTATGTCTACTACCTGGCCATGGGCAGCCCGGCCCGAACGGCCTGACCCGATGCGGACCCAAAAAGGCCGACCCAACCTTGCCCATGGGCCAGGCCTAGGCCTAGATTTTGAGCCTGATGGCTGGGCTGGGCCGGGATCGAGCTTGTCGTATTTGCAATTTAAGGAAGAGGCCTAGTCCGAGGCCCAACGGGCTTTTTGTCTGATAGGCCAGGCTTGGGCCTGAAAACTAGGCCACACGGCCGGGACGGACCTAGGTTTTCTGCTTCGGTCTTTGTTAGGCCTGGCCTGAAGCTCGGCCCGGCCCAAGTTATGCCCAGGTATAGTTGGGAGGAGGGAAACGGGGAGTAATGCTAGACCTACGTAAAGTTTGTTACGTGATTTACGTAAGCAGTACCCTGGAGGATTATTATTGGATCACTAGGAGAGAAGGGGCCCACCCCCGATGAAAATCAGGGGGCCGAGAAGATTAGTTTGGTATTTTAGCAGGCCAATAATAGAAACATATGAATTTGGAGTCTCGATCCAAATCAAACCACGTACGAAGATGAGCGCAACAGCTATCGGTCGCCCGAACCGACTCCTAACAGGAATCACCTACGGGCTACCACTAGTGGGCTGGCGCTTGTAGCGCGGTAGTCGCTGGCGCTCATAGCGGTCGCTGTAGGTCCATTTTTTTTTCTTATTTGTTATCTCTTATTTGTTGTTTTTATTGTCTTTCACGTTTTTTTTCATATTACATTGGTTTTCTTTGTTTTCTCATTGTTAGCATATGAATTTGGAGTCTCGATCTGTTTTCGCAGTGACTGGTTAGCTGGGTAATCAAGCACCGTGCCGCGCAGGGCAAGGCAAGGAGCGTTCGTCGTTGCATGTGGAAGGAAGCAGGAAAATAAGGGGAATGATTTTCAGTGTACTGAAACATTGCATTTGGCATAATACATCTGCTTCGTACTAGGAATGATAGGCCCGCTAGAGTTAGTGGCTATCTGCTCACATGGAGATGGAGTCCACGGTCTCGAGCTCGTTGTCTATGTATTCAAAAGATAACAAAAACACTCACTTTGCTCAATATCAAGAAGCTGCAAGGAAAAATGTGGAAAGAGCCTTCAATGTGCTTCAGAAGCGCTTTGCAATTGTTTGTGACCCTGCCGAGTACTGAAACTCCAAGGTTCTATGGCGAATCATGACTTGTTGCATCATTGTTAGATAATAACGAGAAATAAATGAGACACGAGAGCACACAGATTTTTACGTGGAAACCCTTGCGGGAGAAAACTACAGACGCACAAAGGCGCAATCACTATGAGGAGGAGTATTACAAGCACGAGACGACAGATCGTTTTAGGTGCGACTACATGGGATATACATGAGGGCAATACATGAGTGTCCTTGGAGGACAAGTAAACGAGTTGTACTCGGTACGCGTCGGTACCAATGCAAAGGCCCACACCGTATGTACTACGTCTAGTCCAATACGGTATAATTTGGATCACAATTTAACAATCTCCACCTACATCCAAATTCCTTCAAGTAGTCGAAGAAATTAAATAACTCCATCCAAATCAGCATAAACACCTTGTGTGTCAAAGTCCATAGGACTAATGAGAAATATCAACTAAGCCCGAGAAAAGCTCAAACTTATTGATCGGAACTGGCTTTGTCATCATGTCAGCAGGATTATCATGAGTACTTATCTTGCATACCTTCAAATTGCATTCAGCAACAACATCTCGAATATAATGAAATCTGACATCAATGTGTTTTGTCCTCTCATGATACATTGGATTCTTTGTAAGATATATGGCACTTTGACTGTCAGAAAATATGGTAGGGCAAGATGAATCTCCACAAAGCTCAGTGTATAAACCTCTCAACCGGATAGCTTCCTTGCATGCCTCAGAAATAGCCATATATTTGGCATCAGTAGCGGAACAAGCCACAATAGACTGCAAAGTTGCTCTCCAACTCACAGCACAACCACCAATGGTGAAAACATAACCTGTGAGTGATCTTCTCTTATCCAAATCACCAGCAAAATCGGAATCAACAAAACCAACAAGTCCATCTCCAGTTTTCCCAAACTGTAAATAAGCATTAGAAGTACCTCGCAGGTATCTGAAAATCCACTGAACTGTTTTCCAATGTTCTTTTCCAGGATTAGCCATGTATCTACTGACAACACTCAATGCATATGATAAATCCAGACGAGAACAAACCATGGCATACATAAGTGAACCAACTGCACTTGAATAGGGAACTCTAGACATGTACTCAATATCTGCATCTGACTTAGGACATAAAGCTGATGATAATTTAAAGTGTGGAGCTAACGGTGTACTCACCGGCTTGGCATTATGCATATTAAAACAACGAAGAACTTTATCAATATATCCTCTGTGACTTAGATATACTTTTCCAGACGGTCTATCTGTGGATATTTCCATGCCAAGAATTTTCTTTGCTGCACCCAAATCCTTCATCTCAAATTCATTACTCAACTGCTTCTTTAGTTCATTAATCTCTGACATACTCTTTGCAGCAGAAAGCATATCATCAACATAAAGGAGCAAATAAATAGTTGAACATTGACAGTTTTCAAATAAACACAACTATCATAATTAGACCTTTTGAAACCTTGAGAGAGCATAAAGGTGTCAAATCTCTTGTACCACTGTCTAGGGGATTGCTTCAATCCATAAAGAGATTTCTTTAACTTGCAGACAAGCTTTTCTTTTCCAGGAATAACAAAACATTCAGGTTGTTCCATATAAATATCCTCTTCTAATTCTCCATGTAAAAATGCAGTTTTAACATCCAATTGTTCAAGCTCAAAATCATGCGTGGCAACAATACTGAGTAAAGTGTGAATAGGGCTATGCTTTACAACAGGAGAAAAGACTTCGTTATAGTCAATATCTGGAATCTGACTGTAACCTTTAGCAACTAACCTTGCTTTATATCTTGTCTCGTCATTAGGAGAAACGCCTTCTTTCCTCTTGAAAACCCACTTGCAATGAATAGGTTTCTTCTCTCTAGGCAATTTTACTAAATCCCAAGTGCCATTCTTTTCAAGTGATTCCATCTCATCATGCATAGCGGTCATCCAATTATTACAATCACCAAAAATAATAGCCTCAAAATATGAAGAAGGCTCAGAATTACCTTCAATTTCTTCTGCAATAGATAAAACAAAAAAACAATATTGCACTCTTCAATTAACCTGTCAGGTTTATTAGTACCCCTCCTAACTCCGTCACGTGCAAGATTCCAACTGGGTGGAACAATAGGCTGATTTGGAGTGGGAGTGACATGTTCATCATCAACGACGGGTTCATCATGTGCATCAACAATTTTATTACCAGATGTATCACCTGTTTCAATAACATGCTCCACCTGAACAGTAGGCTGCTGTTCACTCTCAACAGGAACATTAGTAGATGGAACATCATGTAACATAGCAGTTTCATTAAAGATAAAATTTCTGCTAATAACCACCTTCTGGGTTTTAGGATTCCACAATTTAAAATCTTTAACACCAGATTTATAACCAAGAAAGATGCACTTAACAGCCCTAGGCTCCAACTTTCCATTATCAACATGAGCATAAGCAGTGCAACCAAAAACTCTCAACTATGAATAATCAGTAGGTGAACCATACAGTACCTCAATTCGAGTTTTCTTATTAAGAGCAATAGATGGTGAACGGTTAATGAGATAACAAGCAGTGGAAGCGGCCTCAGCCCAAAACGCATATGCAAACCTGCATTGGACAACATGCAGCGGGCTCTGAAAATAATGGTCCTGTTCATACGCTCAGCAACACCGTTTTGTTGAGGAGTATAAGGAGCGGTGTAATGTCTGACAATACCTTCAGACTTGCAATAATTCTTGAATTGCTTAGAACAGAATTCCATACCATTATCAGTGCAAAGTATTTTTACCTTCTTTCCAGTTTGTCTCTCAATCATAATCTTCCACTCCTTAAATGCTGAGAATGCTTCATATTTATGCTTCAAAAAACAAGGCCAAACTTTTCTCGAATAATCATCAATAATAGTCAGCATGTAACTAGTACCACCTAGTGACTTCTTCCGAGATGGTTCCCATAAATAAGAATGCACATAATCAAGAATACCTTCAGTTGTATGGGTGGAAGTATTGAACTTCACCCTCTTGTGCTTGCCGAAGATACAATGCTCACAAAATTTCAATTTACCAGGATCATATCCATCAAGGAGACCTCTCTTATTTAACTCTGCTAAACCAAGTTCACTCAATATGTCCAAGATGCATATGCCAAAGGTTAGCAGCATCACAATCAGAATTCTTTGAAACAACTAGAGTAGCGTTACCTAAAACTGGTCTACGAGGGTACGTGGACGACACTCTCCCCTCTTGTTGCTATGCATCACCATGATCTTGCGTGTGCGTATTTTTTTTGAAATTACTACGTTCCCCAACAACAACCTAACCCCACAAAGAACTCTCATGAATACCATGGGTTAGCAAACAAAGCGTAATGGACAATGCTTACCATACCATCGGATCACTTGATCCCTCGATACATCTTGTACGCTTTGTGTGTTGATCAACTTGATGTTGGGAAACATAGTAATTTCAAAAAAATTCCTATGCACACGCAAGATCATGGTGATGCATAGCAACGAGAGGGGAGAGTATTGTCCACGTACCCTCGTAGACCGAAAGCGGAAGCGTTAGCACAACACGGTTGATGTAGTCGTACGTCTTCATGATCCGACCGATCAAGTACCGAACGTACAGCACCTCCGAGTTCAGCACACGTTCAACTCGATGACGTCCCACGAACTCCGATCCAACAGAGCTTTGCAGGAGAGTTCCGTCAGCACAACAACGTGATGACGGTGTTGATGATGCTACTGACGCAGGGCTTCGCCTAAGCACCGCTATGATATTCTCAAGGTGGAATATGGTGGAGGGGGGCACCGCACACGGCTAAGAGATCAAGAGATCAAATGTTCTGTCTAGAGGTGCCCCCTGCCCCCATATATAAAGGATCAAGGGGGAGGGGGCGGCCGGCCAGGAGGAGGTGTGCCAGGGAGAAGTCCTACTCCCACCGGGAGTAGGACTCCCTCTTTTTCCTAGTTGGAGTAGGATGGGGAAGGAAGGGAGAGAGGAGAGGAAGGAAAGGGGGGGCGCGGCCTGCCCTGGCCGCCCCTCCTCTTCTCCACTAGGGCCCATTAGGCCCACTAAACCACCCGGGGGGTTCCGGTAACCCCCTAGTACTCCGGTATATGCCCGAAACCATCCGAAACCATTCCGGTGTCCGAACATAGTCATCCAATATATCGATCTTTACGTCTCGACCATTTCGAGACTCCTCATCATGTCCGTGATCCTATCCAGGACTCCGAACTACCTTCGGTACATCAAAACACAACAACACATAATACAGATCGTCACCAAACTTTAAGCGTGCGGACCCTACGGGTTCGAGAACTATGTAGACATGACCGAGACTCATTTTCTGTCAATAACCAATATCGGAACCTGGATGCTCATATTGGTTCCCACACATTACGAAGATCTTTATCAGTCAAACCGCATAACAACATATGTTGTTCCCTTTGTCATCGGTATGTTACTTTCCCGAGATTCGATCGTCGGTATCTCAATACCTAGTTCAATCTCGTTACCGGAAAGTCTCTTTACTCGTTATGTAATGCATCATCCCGCAAATAACCCATTAGCTACATTGCTTGCAAGGCTTATAGTGATGTGCATTACCGAGAGGGCCCAGAGATACCTCTCCGACAATCAGAGTGACAAATCCTAATCTCGAAATATGCCAACTCAACATGTACCTTCGGAGACACATATTGAGCTCCTTTATACTCACCCAATTACGTTGTGATGTTTGGTAGCACACAAAGTGTTCCTCCGGTAAACGGGAGTTGCATAATCTCATAGTTGTAGGAACATGTAAAAGTCATGAAGAAAGCAATAGCAACATACTAAATGATCAAGTGCTAAGCTAACGGAATGGGTCAAGCCAATCACATCATTCTCCTAATGATGTGATCCCGTTAATCAAATGACAACTCATGTCTATGGCTAGGAAACACAACCATCTTTGATCAACGAGCTAGTCAAGTAGAGGCATACTAGTGACACTATGTTTGTCTATGTATTCACACATGTATCAAATTTCCGGTTAATACAATTCTAGCGTGAATAATAAACATTTATCATGAAATAAGGAAATAAATAATATCTTTATTATTGCCTCTAGGGCATATTTTCTTCAGTCTCCCACTTGCACTAGAGTCAATAATCTAGATTACACAGTCGGAAACCTTGGTGTTGATCATGTTTTGCTCGTGGAAGAGGCTTAGTCAATGAGTCTGCAACATTCAGATCCGCATGTATCTTGCAAATCTCTATGTCTCCCACCTGGACTTGGTCCCGGATGGAATTGAAGTGTCTCTTGATGTGCTTGGTTCTCTTGTGAAATCTGGATTCCTTTGCCAAGGCAATTGCACCAGTATTGTCACAAAAGATTTTCATTGGACCCGATGCACTAGGTATGACACCTAGATCGGATATGAACTCCTTCATCCAGACTCCTTCATTTGTTGCTTTGTAAGCAGCTATGTACTCCGCTTCACATGTAGATCCCGCCACGATGCTTTGTTTAGAACTGCACCAACTGACAGCTCCACCGTTCAATATAAACACATATCCGGTTTGCGATTTACAATCGTCCGGATCAGTGTCAAAGCTTGCATCGACGTAACCATTTACGACTAGCTCTTTGTCACCTCCATAAACGAGAAACATATCCTTAGTCCTTTTTAGGTATTTCAGGATATTCTTGACCGCTGTCCAGTGATCCACTCCTGGATTACTTTGGTACCTCCCTGCTAAGCTAATAGCTAGGCACACATCAGGTCTGGTACACAGCATTGCATACATGATAGAGCCTATAGCTGAAGCATAGGGAACATCTTTCATTTTATCTCTATCTTCTGTAGTGGTCGGGCATTGAGTCTGACTCAACTTCACACCTTGTAATACAGGCAAGAACCCTTTCTTTGCTTGATCCATTTTGAACTTTTTCAAAACTTTATCAAGGTATGTGCTCTGTGAAAGTCCAATTAAGCGTCTTGATCTATCTCTATAGATCTTGATGCCCAATATATAAGCAGCTTCACCGAGGTCTTTCATTGAAAAACTTTTATTCAAGTATCCTTTTATGCTATCCAGAAATTCTATATCATTTCCAATCAATAATATGTCGTCTACATATAATATCAGAAATGCTACAGAGCTCTCACTCACTTTCTTGTACATACAGGCTTGTCCAAAAGTCTGTATAATACCATATGCTTTGATCACACTAGCAAAGCTTTTATTCCAACTCCGAGAGGCTTGCACCAGTCCATAAATGGATCGCTGGAGCTTGCACACTTTGGTAGCACCTTTTGGATCGACAAAACCTTCTGGTTGCATCATATACAACTCTTCTTGTAGAAATCCATTCAGGAATGCAGTTTTGACATCCATTTGCCATATTTCATAATCATAAAATGCGACAATTGCTAACATGATTCAGACAGACTTAAGCATCGCTATGGGTGAGAAAGTCTCATCGTAGTCAACCCCTTGAACTTGTCGAAAACCTTTCGCAACAAGTCGAGCTTTGTAGACAGTAACATTACCATCAGCGTTAGTCTTCTTCTTGAAGATCCATTTATTTTTGATGGCTTCCCGATCATCGGGCAAGTCAACCAAAGTCCATTCTTTGTTTTCATACATGGGTCCCATCTCAGATTTCATGGCCTCAAGCCATTTTGCGGAATCTGGGCTCATCATCGCTTCCTCATAGTTCATAGGTTCGCCATGGTCAAGTAACATGACTTCCAGAATAGGATTACCGTACCACTCTGGTGCGGATCTTACTCTGGTTTACCTACGAGGTTTGGTAGTAACTTGATCTGAAGTTTCATGATCAATATCATTAGCTTCCTCATTAATTGGTGTAGGCGTCACAGGAACCGGTTTCTGTGATGAACTACTTTCCAATAAGGGAGCAGGTACAGTTACTTCATCAAGTTCTACTTTCCTCCCACTCACTTCTTTCGAGAGAAACTCATTCTCTAGAGAGCATCCAAATTTAGCAACAGAAGTCTTGCCTTTGGATCTGTGATAGAAGGTGCACCCAATAGTCTCCTTTGGGTATCCTATGAAGTCACATTTCTTCGATTTGGGTTCGAGCTTATCAGGTTGAAATTTTTTCACATAAGCATCACATCCCCAAACTTTAAGAACCGACAACTTTGGTTTCTTGTCAAACCACAGTTCATAAGGCGTCGTCTCAACGGATTTTGATGGTGCACTATTTAACGTGAATGCGGCCGTCTCTAAAGCATAACCCCAAACCGATAGCGGTAAATGAGTAAGAGACATCATAGATCGTACCATATCTAGTAAAGTACAATTACGACATTCGGACACACCATTACGTTCTGGTGTTCCGGGTGGCGTGAGTTGCGAAACTATTCCGCATTGCTTCAAATGTAGACCAAACTCGTAACTCAAATATTCTCCTCCATGATCAGATCGCAGAAACTTCATTTTCTTGTTACGATGGTTTTCAACTACACTCTGAAATTCTTTGAACTTTTCAAATGTTTCACACTTATGTTTCATTAAGTAGATATACCCATATCTGCTCAAATCATCAATGAAGGCGAGAAAATAACGATACCCGCCGCGAGCCTCGATATTCATTGGACCACATACATCAGTATGTATGATTTCCAATAAATCTGCTGCTCGCTCCATAGTTCCAGAGAACGGCGTTTTAGTCATCTTGCCCATGAGGCACGGTTTGCAAGTACCAAGTGATTCATAATCAAGTGATTCCAAAAGTCCATCAGCATGGAGTTTCTTCATGCGCTTTACACCAATATGACCTAAACGGCAGTGCCACAAATAAGTTGCACTATCATTATCAACTCTGCATCTTTTGGCTTCAACATTATGAATATGTGTATCTCTACTATCGAGATTCAACAAAAATAGACCACTCTTCAAGGGTGCATGACCATAAAAGATATTACTCATATAAATAGAACAACCATTATTCTCTGATTTAAATGAATAACCGTCTCGCATCAAACAAGATCCAGATATAATGTTCATGCTTAATGCTGGCACCAAATAACAATTATCCAGGTCTAAAACTTATCCTGAAGGTAGATGTAGAGGTAGAGTGCCGACCGCGTTCACATCGACTTTGGAACCATTTCCCACGCGCATCGTCACCTCGTCCTTAGCCAATCTTCGCGTAATTCGTAGTCCCTGTTTCGAGTTGCAAATATTAGCAACAGAACCAGTATCAAATACCCAGGTGCTACTGCAAGCATTAGTAAGGTACACGTCAATAACATGTATATCACATATACCTTTGTTTAGCTTGCCATCCTTCTTATCCGCCAAATACTTGGGGAAGTTCCGCTTCCAGTGACCAGTCCCTTTGCGGTAGAAGCACTCAGTCTTAGGCTTAGGTCCAGACTTAGGTTTCTTCTCTTGAGCGGCAACTTGCTTGCCGTTCTTCTTCAAGTTCCCCTTCTTCCCTTTATCCTTTTTCTTGAAACTGGTGGTCTTGTTGACCATTAACACTTGATGATCCTTTTTGATTTCTACCTCCGCAACTTTTAGCATTGCGAAGAGCTCGGGAATTGTCTTGTTCATCCCTTGCATATTATAGTTCATCACAAAGCTCTTGTAGCTTGGTGGCAGTGATTGAAGAATTCTGTCAATGACACTATCATCAGGAAGATTAACTCCCAATTGAATCAAGTGATTATTATACCTAGACATTTTGAGTATATGTTCACTGGCAGAACTATTCTCCTCCATCTTGCAGCTATAGAACTTATTGGAGACTTCGTATCTCTCAATCCGGGCATTTTCTTGGAATATTAACCTCAACTCCTGGAACATCTCATATGCTCCATGACATTCAAAACGTCATTGAAGTCCCGGTTCTAAGCCGTAAAGCATGGCACACTGAACTATCGAGTAGTCATCAGCTTTGCTCTGCCAGACGTTTTAACGTCGTCAGTTGCATCTGCAGCAGGCCTGGCACCTAGCGGTGTTTCCAGGACGTAATTCTTCTGTGCAGCAATGAGGATAATCCTCAAGTTACGGACCGAGTCTGTGTAATTGCTACCATCATCTTTCAACTTAGCTTTCTCAAGGAATGCATTAAAATTCAACGGTACAACAAGACGAACCATCTATTTACAACAAACATAGACAAGCAAAATACTATCAGGTACTAAGTTCATGATAAATTAAAGTTCAATTAATCATATTACTTAAGAACTCCCACTTAGATAGACATCTCTCTAATCATCTAAATGATCACATGATCCAAATCAACTAAACCATGTTCGATCATCACATGAGATGGAGTAGTTTTCAATGGTGAACATCACTATATTGATCAAATCTACTATATGATTAACTCTCGACCATTCGGTCTCAGTGTTCCGAGGACATATCTATATATGCTAGGCTCGTCAAGTTTAACCTGAGTATTCCGTGTGTGCAACTATTTTGCACCCGTTGTATTTGAACATAGAGCCTATCACACCCGATCATCATGTGGTGTTTCAGCACGAAGAACTTTCGCAACGGTGCATCCTCAGGGAGAACACTTATACCTTGAAATTTAGTGAGATATCATCTTATAATGCTACTGCCAGTCAAAGCAAAATAAGATGCATAAAGGATAAACATCACATGCAATCGATATAAGTGATATGATATGGCCATCATCATCTTGTGCTTGTGATCACCATCTCCGAAGCACCGTCATGATCACCATCGTCACCGGCGTGACACCTTGATCTTCATTGTAGCATCGTTGTCATTTCACCACCTATTGCTTCTATGACTATCGCTACCGCTTAGTGATAAAGTAAAGCAATTATAGGGCGATTGCATTGCATACAATAAAGCGACAACCATATGGCTCCTGCCAGTTGCCGATAACTTTGTTACAAAACATGATCAACTCATACAATAAAATTTAGCATCATGTCTTGACCATATCACATCACAACATGCCCTGCAAAAACAAGTTAGACGTCCTCTACTTTGTTGTTGCAAGTTTTACGTGGCTGCTACGGGCTGAGAAAGAACCCTTCTTACCTACACATCAAAACCACAACAATATTTTGTCAAGTTAGTGTTGTTTTAACCCTCTCAAGGACCGGGCGCAGCCACACTCGGTTCAACTAAAGTTGGAGAAACTGACACCCGCCAGCCACCTATGTGCAAAGCACGTCGGTAGAACCAGTCTTGCGTAAGCGTACGCATAATGTCGGTCCGGGCCGCTTCATCCAACAATACCGCCGAATCAAAGTATGACATGCTGGTAAGTAGTATGACTTGTATCGCCCATAACTCACTTGTGTTCTACTCGTGCATATAACATCTACGCATAAAACCAGGCTCGGATGCCACTGTTGGGAAACGTAGTAATTTCAAAAAAATCCTACGCACACGCAAGATCATGGTGATGCATAGCAACGAGAGGGGAGAGTATTGTCCACGTACCCTCGTAGACCGAAAGCGGAAGCATTAGCACAATGCGGTTGATGTAGTCGTGCGTCTTCACGATCCGACCGATCAAGTACCGAACGTACGACACCTCCGAGTTCAGCACATGTTCAGCTCGATGACGTCCCACGAACTCCGATCCAGCAGAGCTTTGCGGGAGAGTTCCGTCAGCACGACGGCGTGATGACGGTGTTGATGATGCTACCGACGAAGGGCTTCTCCTAAGCACCGCTACAATATTCTCGAGGTGGAATATGGTGGAGGGGGGCACCGCACACGGCTAAGAGATCAAGAGATCAATTGTTCTTTCTAGAGGTGCCCCCTGCCCCCGTATATAAAGGATGAAGGGGGAGGGGGCGGCCGACCAGGAGGAGGCATGCCAGGGAGGAGTCCTACTCCCACCGGGAGTAGGACTCCCTCTTTTTCCTAGTTGGACTAGGAGGGGGAAGGAAGGGAGAGAGGAGAGGAAGGAAAGGGGGGCGCCCCCCCCCCTCCTTGACCTATTCGGACTAGAGGGGAAGGGGGCACGCGGCCTGCCCTCGCCACTCCTCCTCTTCTCCACTAGGGCCCATTAGGCCCACTAAACCCCCCGGGGGGTTCCGGTAACCCCCCGGTACTCCGGTATATGCCCGAAACCATCCAAAACCATTCCGGTGTCCGAACATAGTCATCCAATATATCGATCTTTACGTCTCGACCATCTCGAGACTCCCCGTCATGTCCGTGATCATATCCAGGACTCAGAACTTCCTTCGGTACATCAAAACACAAAAACTCATAATACCGATCGTCACCAAACTTTAAGCGTGCGGACCCTACGGGTTCGAGAACTATGTAGACATGACCGAGACTCATTTTCGGTCAATAACCAATAGCGGAACCTAGATGCCCGTATTGGTTCCCACATATTCTACGAAGATCTTTATCGGTCAAACCACATAACAACATACGTTGTTCCATTTGTCATCGGTATGTTACTTGCCCGAGATTCAACCATCGGTATCTCAATACCTAGTTCAATCTCGTTACCGACAAGTCTCTTTACTCGTTATGTAATGCATCATACCGCAACTAACCCATTAGCTACATTGCTTGCAAGGCTTATAGTGATGTGCATTACCGAGAGGGCCCAGAGATACCTCTCCGACAATCGGAGTGACAAATCCTAATCTCGAAATATGCCAACTCAACATGTACCTTCGGAGACACATGTAGAGCTCCTTTATAATCACCCAGTTATGTTGTGACGTTTGGTAGCACACAAAGTGTTCCTACGGTAAACGGGATTTGCATAATCTCATAGTTGTAGGAATAGGCCTGGGCATTCGGTTCCCCCGAACCGATCGGGTCGGTGCTTCGGTCTAATTAAAATTTCGGTTCTCGAAAATACGAATCGATCGGTCAATGGAAAGCTAGCTAACCGAGGATTCTACGCACCGATATTTTGGTTCGGTCGTCGATTCTGACCGAATAGCTGCTACCTCTTGAGCTTGCGTTGGTTTTCCTCGAAGAGGAGAGGGTGATGCAGCAATAGTAGCGTAAGTATTTCCCTCAGTTTTCGAGAACCAAGGTATCAATCCAGTAGGAGGCTCCTCAAAAGTCCCACGCACCTACACAAACAAACTAAGAACTCGCAACCAACGGGATAAAGGGGTTGTCAATCCCTTCACGGCCACTTGCGAAAGTGAGATCTAATAAAGATAGTAAGATAAGATAAATATATTTTTGGTATTTTATAATATAGATGCAAAAAGTAAAGATGCAAATAAAAGTAAATTGGAAGCAAATATGATAAGAGATAGACCCAGGGGCCATAGGTTTCACTAGTGGCTTCTCTCAAGATAGCATAAGTATTACGGTGGGTGAACAAATTACTGTCGAGCAATTGATAGAAAAGCGAATAATTATGAGATTATCTAGGCATGATCATGTATATAGGCATCACTTTCATAACAAGTAGACCGACTCCTGCCTGCATCTACTACTATTACTCCACACATCGACCAACTCCTGCCTGCATCTAGAGTATTAAGTTCATAAGAACAGAGTAACACATTAAGCAAGATGACATGATGTAGAGGGATAAACCAAAGCAACATGATATAAACCCCATCTTGTTATCCTCGATGGCAACAATACAATACGTGCCTTGCAACCCTTTCTGTCACTGGGTAAGGACACCGCAAGATTGAACCCAAAGCTAAGCACTTCTCCCATGGCAAGAAAGATCAATCTAGTAGGCCAAATCAAACTGATAATTCGAAGAGACTTGCAAAGATAACTCAATCATACATAAAAGAATTCAGAGAAGATTCAAATATTATTCATAGATAAACTTGATCGTAAACCCACAATTCATCGGATGTCGACAAACACACCGCAAAAAGAGTTTACATCGAATAGATCTCCACAAGAGAGGAGGAGAACATTGTATTGAGATCCAAAAAGAGAGAAGAAGCCATCTAGCTAATAACTATGGACCCGTAGGTCTGTGGTAAACTACTCACAACTCATCGGAGGGGCAAGGATGTTGATGTAGAAGCCCTCCATGGTCGATTCCCCCTCCGGCAGAACGCCGGCGAATTCTCCAAGATGGGATTTCGCGGATACAGAAGGTTACAATGGTGGAAATTGTGTTTCGTCCGCCTCCTGGATGTTTCCGGGGTACGTAGGTATATATAGGAGGAAGAAGTACGTCGGTGGCCGCCCGAGGGGCCCACGAGACAGGGGGCGCACCCTATAAGGGGGGCGCCCTCCTATCTCGTCGGAGCCTCGGCTGCTTCTTCACTTGCACTCCAAGTCCTCTGGATCATGTTCGTTCCAAAAATCACACTCCCAAAGGTTTCATTCCGTTTGGACTCCGTTTGATATTCCTTTTCTTCGAAATACTGAAATAGGCAAAAAAACAGCAATATGGGTTGGGCCTCTGGTTAGTAGGTTAGTCCCAGAAATGATATAAATGTGTAAAATAAAGCCCATAAACATCCAAAAGGGGTAGTATAATAGCATGGAACAATAAAAAATTATAGATACGTTGGAGACGTATCAAGCATCCCCAAGCATAATTCCTGCTCGTCCTTGAGTAGGTAAATGATAAAAAAGAAATTTTTGATGTGGAATGCTACCTAGCATAATTCTCAAAGTAATTTTCTTTATTGTGGCATGAATGTTCAGATCCAAATGATACAAAATAAAAGTTCATATTAACATGAAAACAGTGATACTTCAAGCATACTAATCAAAGTAATCATGTCTTCTCAAATTAACATGGCCAAAGAAAGTTATCCTTACAAAATCATATAGTCTGGCTGTTCCTCTATCTTCATCACACAAAGTATTTAATCATGCACAACTCCGATGACAAGCCAAGCAATTGTTTCATACTTTAATAATCTCAAACTCTTTCAACATTCACACAATACATGAGCGTGAGCCATGGACATAGCACTATATGTGGAATAGAATGGTGGTTGTGGAGAAGACAAAAAAGGAGAAGATAGTCTCACATCAACTAGGCGTATCAACGGGCTATGGAGATGCCCATTAATAGATATCAATGTGAGTGAGTAGGGATTGCCATGCAACAAATGCACTAGAGCTATAAATATATGAAAGCTCAACAAAAGAAACTAAGTGGGTGTGCATCCAACTTGCTTGCTCACGAAGACCTAGGGCATTTTGAGGAAGCCCATCATCGGAATATACAAGCCAAGTTCTATAATTAAAAATTCCCACTAGTATATGAAAGTGACAACATATGAGACTCTCTATCGTGAAGATCATGGTGCTACTTTGAAGCACAAGTGTGGAAAAAGAGATAGTAGCATTGTCCCTTCTCTCTTTTTCTCTCATTTTATTTTTTTCTTTTTTTTTCTTTGGCCTTTTTTTTCTTTTTGGCCTTTCTCTTTTTTTCCTCTTTTTTTTCTTTTTGTAAAGTCCGAAGTTTCATCCCAACTTATGGGGACATCATAGTCTTCATCATTCTTTCTTCACTAGGACAATGCTCTAATAATGAAGATCATCACACTTTTATGGATTTACAACTCAAGAATTACAACTCAAAGCTAGAACAAGATATGGCTCTATATGAATGCCTCCGGCGGTGTACCGGGATATGCAATGAATCAAGAGTGACATGTATGAAAATTATGAAGGTGGCCTTTCCATAAATACAATGTCAACTACATGATCATGCAAAGAGCAATATGACAAAAGTAATGCGTGTCATATGAACGGAACGGTGGAAAGTTGCATGGCAATATAACTCGGAATGGCTATGGAAATGCCATAATAGGTAGGTATGGTGGCTGTTTTGAGGAAGGTATATGGTGGGTGTATGGTACCGGCGAAAGTTGCACGGCACAAGAGAGGCTAGCAATAGTGGAAGGGTGAGGTGCATATAATCCATGGACTAAACATTAGTCAAAAGAACTCATGTACTTGTTGCAAAAAAATTAGAAGTCATCAAAAACCAAAGCACTACGCGCATGCTCCTAGGGGGATAGATTGGTAGGAAAAGACCATCGCTCATCCCCGACCGCCACTCATAAGGAAGACACTCAATAAATAAAATTGTGCTCCAACTTCATCACAAAGCGGTTCACCATACGTGCATGCTACAGGAATCACAAACTTCAACACAAGCATTCTTTAAATTCATAATCACCCAACTAGCATAACTTTAATATCACTACCTTATCTCAAAACAATTATCAAGCATCAAATTGATCATAGCATCCAATTCACTTTCTATGATAGTTTTTATTATACCCAACTTGGATGCTCATCATTCTAGGACCAAATTTGTAACCATAGCAAATACCATGCTGTTATAAAAGACTCTCAAAATAATATAAGTGAAGCATGAGAGACTAATAATTTCTTCAAAATTAAGGCACCACCGTGCTCTAAAAGATATAAGTGAAGCACTAGAGCAAAAACTATCAAGCTCAAAAGATATAAGTGAAGCACATAGAGTATTCTAGCAAATTCTAATCAAATAGGCTTCTCCCAAAAGGTGTGTATAGCAAGGATGATTGTGGTAAACTAAAAAGAAAAGACTAATATAATACATGATGCTCCAAGCAAAACACATATCATGTGGCGAATAATGATATAGCTCCAAGTAAAGTTACCAATGAACGAAGACGAAAGAGGGGATGCCTTCCCAGGGCATCCCCAAGCTTAGGCTTTTGGCTATCCTTGAATATATTGGGGTGCCTTGGGCATCCCCAAGCTTAGGTTCTTGCCACCCTTTATTCCGTAGTCCATAAAAGCTTTACCCAAAACTTGAAAACTTCACAACACAAAACTCAACAGGAAATCTTATAAGCTCCGTTAGTGAAAGAAAACAAAACCACCATATAAGGTACTGTAATGAACTCATTATTTATTTATTTTGGTGTTAAACCTACTGTACTCCAACTTCTCTATGGTTTATAAACTATTTTACTAGCCATAGATGCATTGAAATAAGCAAACAACACACGAAAAACAGAATCTGTCAAAAACAGAACAGCCTGTAGAAATCTGCAACTAACGCAAACTTATGGAACTCTAAAAATCCTACCAAAATAGTAAGTCCTGGAAACTTTGTTTATTGATCAGAATCAAAAAGAATCAACGCAAAAGCACATTCCTGTGATTTAACAAAATTATATTCGTGCGCGCAAAGTTTCTGTTTTTCAGCAGAATCAAATCAACTATCATCATAGGTTATCCTATAGGTTCTACTTGGCACAAACACTAATTAAAAGATAAAAAAACACATCTAAACATAAGGTAGATGCAAGATTTATTACTAAACAGGAGCAAAAACAAAAAAAAACATCAAGAAAATTGGGTTGCCTCCCAACTAGCGCTATCGTTTAACGCCCCTAGCTAGGCATAAAAGCAAAGATAGATCTAAGTAGTACCATAATAATAAGATAGATCTTGAAATCTCATCTCATATTCTCTACGTTCGGCAGCAAGCTTTCTTTGAGGCAAGCAAAAGTAATCAAAAGGGCTAAATTTAGTGGGACAAAGGTACCCAAGATCAATCACAGGAGGAACGGGTTCCTCCTTTGGCCCTTCATAGTGCACAACTATTTCATCACTAAAAGCATTCTTTTGGCAAAATCTTGTGAGCCTATACTCAAGAGAGTATCCTAGCTCATTGTTTCGAAGGGCAAAATCATTATTAAGCTCGTTAATGCTATCAACCAAGACATTGGTAGGGACCTTTTTTCTAAGGTTTTCATTGAAAGCAACATACTCCGAAGATTGAAAACGCCTAAATTCCTCTTGATCATAGAGGATCGCCTCTATGGGAGGACGACCGACGTCCACCCTATAGTGGGCAAAGATTTCTTTGGCTTCTCTTATGATAAATCTAAACTCATGAGCCAAAAAGATAGTAACAACACGTTTAACAGAAGAATGCTCAATATTGGAAAATTCCAGAAAAAAATCTTTGTATGCAAGGATGCATATGCATAAATTGTCTTTCAAGCTCAACTACAAGCATAGCGATGGCATCCACAAGACTACTAGTTCTATGTAGAATAGAACCACCCATGGAAGGTAAAGCACCGGAACAAGTAAAGAAATCTTGAATAACACCCTTTCCAATGATATTACCACTACCGATTCGAAACTTTTTAGTATGCAAGATAGGGGGTTCTTCAGCCGGAGCATCAGAATTTTCCATGTTATCATGGTTGTCCATATCGACGATAATCTCCCCAATTTTAGACATAACGGCAAACAAAAACAATGGGGAAGAAAGCGAGCGAAAGAGAGGAGGATATTGGGAAAGAGAGGGCGAATAAAACGGCAAGGGTGAAGTGGGGGAGAGGAAAACGAGAGGCAAATGGCAAATAATGTAAATGCGAGGGAGATGGGTTTGTGATGGGTACTTGGTATGTCTTGACTTGAGCGAAGACCTCCCCGGCAATGGCGCCAGAAATCCTTCTTGCTACGTCTTGAGCTTGCGTTGGTTTTCCTCGAAGAGGAGAGGGTGATGCAGCAATAGTAGCGTAAGTATTTCCCTCAGTTTTTGAGAACCAAGGTATAAATCCAGTAGGAGGCTCCTCAAAAGTCCCACGCACCTACACAAACAAACTGAGAACTCGCAACCAACGCGATAAAGGGGTTGTCAATCCCTTCGCGGCCACTTGCGGAAGTGAGATCTAATAAAGATAGTAAGATAAGATAAATATATTTTTGGTATTTTATAATATAGATGCAAAAAGTAAAGATGCAAATAAAAGTAAATTGGAAGCAAATATGATAAGAGATAGACCCGGGGGCCATAGGTTTCACTAGTGGCTTCTCTCAAGATAGCATAAGTATTACGGTGGGTGAACAAATTACTGTCGAGCAATTGATAGAAAAGCGAATAATTATGAGATTATCTAGGCATGATCATGTATATAGGCATCACGTCCATAACAAGTAGACCGACTCCTGCCTGCATCTACTACTATTACTCCACACATCGACCGACTCCTGCCTGCATCTAGAGTATTAAGTTCATAAGAACAGAGTAACGCATTAAGCAAGATGACATGATGTAGAGGGATAAACTCAAGCAATATGATATAAACCCCATCTTGTTATCCTCGATGGCAACAATACAATACGTGCCTTGCAACCCTTTTTGTCACTGGGTAAGGACACCTCAAGATTGAACCCAAAGCTAAGCACTTCTCCCATGGCAAGAAAGATCAATCTAGTAGGCCAAACCAAACTGATAACTCGAAGAGACTTGCAAAGATAACTCAATCATACATAAAAGAATTCAGAGAAGATTCAAATATTATTCATAGATAAACTTGAGCATAAACCCACAATTCGTCGGATCTCGACAAACACACCGCAAAAAGAGTTTACATCGAATAGATCTCCACAAGAGAGGGGGCGAATATTGTATTGAGATCCAAAAAGAGAGAAGAAGCCATCTAGATAATAACTATGGACCCGTAGGTCTGTGGTAAACTACTCACAACTCATCGGAGGGGCAAGGATGTTGATGTAGAAGCCCTCCATGGTCGATTCCCCCTCCGACAGAACACCGTCGAAGTCTCCAAGATGGGATCTCGCGGATACAGAAGGTTACGGTGGTGGAAATTGTGTTTCGTCTGCCTCCTAGATGTTTTTGGGGTACGTAGGTATATATAGGAGGAAGAAGTACGTCGGTGGCCGCCCGAGGGGCCCACGAGACAGGGGGCGTGCCCTCCTATCTCGTGGGAGCCTCGGCTGCTTCTTGACTTGCACTCCAGGTCCTCTGGATCACGTTCGTTCCAAAAATCACGCTCCTGAAGGTTTCATTCCATTTGGACTCTGTTTGATATTCCTTTTCTTCGAAATACTAAAATAGGCAAAAAAACAGCAATATGGGTTGGGCCTCCGGTTAGTAGGTTAGTCCCAAAAATGATATAAATGTATAAAATAAAGCCCATAAACATCCAAAAGGGGTAATATAATAGCATGGAACAATCAAAAATTATAGATACGTTGGAGATGTATCAATAGCACCGACGTATATTTGATACTTTATCCTGAAACAGTACAATGCCTGTAGTACAATAGGGAGTACTACTTGATTGACCCTCTTCACGAGGTAAACAGGATGAAGCACTACTTTATTCCGATGTGCATGCGGGGGAGGCGGAATGCAGCTGGGGTTGTGCGGGACTAGCTGTTGGGGAACGTAGTAATTTCAAAAAAAATCATACGCACACGCAAGATCATGGTGATGCATAGCAACGAGAGGGGAGAGTGTTGTCCACGTACCCTCGTAGACCAAAAGCGGAAGCGTTAGAACAATGTGGTTGATGTAGTCGTACGTCTTCACGGCCTGACCGATCAAGCACCGAAACTACGGCGCCTCCGAGTTCTAGCACACGTTCAACTTGATGACGATCCCCGGACTCCGATCCAGCAGAGTGTCGGGGAAGAGTTCTGTCAGCACGACGGCGTGGTGACGATCTTGATGTTCTACTGTCGCAAGGCTTTGCCTAAGCACCGCTACAATATTATCGAGGACTATGGTGGAGGGGGGCACCGCACACGGCTAAGAGATCAAGAGATCAGTTGTTGTGTCTAGAGGTGCCCCCTGCCCCCATATATAAAGGAGCCAAGGGGGAGAGGGCGGCCGGCCAAGGAGGGCGCGCCAAGGGGGAGTCCTACTCCCACCGGGAGTAGGACTCCCTTCTTTCCTAGTTGGAGTAGGAGAGGGGGGAAGGAGGAGGGAGAGAGGAAGGAAAGGGGGGGCGCCGCCCCCCTCTCCTTGTCCTATTCGGACTAGGGGGGAGGGGCGCACGGCCCAGCCCTTGCCTCCTTTCCTCCTCTCCACTAGGGCCCATGTAGGCCCATTAAGCCCCCGGGGGGGTCCGGTAACCTCTTGGTACTCCGGTAAAATCCCGATTTCACCCGGAACACTTCCGATATCCAAATATAGGCTTCCAATATATCAATCTTCATGTATCAACCATTTTGAGACTCCTCGTCATGTTCGTAATCTCATCCGGGACTCTGAACAAACTTCGGTACATCAAAACTCATAAACTCATAGAACTGTCATCGAAACCTTAAGCGTGCGGACCCTACAGGTTCGAGAACAATGTAGACATGACCTAGAACTGTTTCCGGTCAATAACCAATAGTGGAACCTGGATGCTCATATTGGCTCCTACATATTCTTCGAAGATCTTTATCGGTCAAACCGCATAACAACATACGTTGTTCCCTTTGTCATCGGTATGTTACTTGCCCGAGATTTGATTGTCGGTATCCAATACCTAGTTCAATCTCGTTACCGGCAAGTCTCTTTACTCGTTACGTAATGCATCATTCCGTAACTAACTCATTAGCTACATTGCTTGCAAGGCTTATAGTGATGTGCATTACCGATAGGGCCCAGAGATACCTCTCCGATGATCGGAGTGACAAAACCTAATCTCGAAATACGCCAACTCAACATGTACCTTTGGAGACACCTGTAGAGCTCCTTTATAATCACCCAGTTACGTTGTGACGTTTGGTAGCACACAAAGTGTTCCTCCGATAAATGGGAGTTGCATAATCTCATAGTTATAGGAACTTGCATAAGTCATGAAGAAAGCATTAGCAACATACTAAACGATCAACTGCTAAGCTAACGGAATGGGTCAAGTCAATCACATCATTCTCCTAATGATGTGATTCCGTTAATCAAATGACAACACATGTGTATGGTTAGGAAACATAACCATCTTTAATTAATGAGCTAGTCAAGTAGAGGCATACTAGTGACATTAAGTTTATCTTTGTATTCACACATGTATCATGTTTCCGGTTAATAAAATTATAGCATGAATAATAAACATTTATCATGATATGAGGAAATAAATAATAACTTTATTATTGCCTCTAGGGCATATTTCCTTCAGTCTCCCACTTCCACTAGAGTCAATAATCTAGATTACACAGTAATGATTCTAACACCCATGGGGTCTTGGTGCTGATCATGTTTTGCTCGTGGAAGAGGCTTAGTCAACGGGTCTGCAACATTCAGATCCGTATGTATCTTGTAAATCTCTATGTCTCCCACCTGGACTTGGTCCTAGATCGAATTGAAGCGTCTCTTGATGTGCTTGGTCCTGTTGTGAAATCTGGATTCCTTTGCCAAGGCAATTGCACCAATATTGTCACAAAAGATCTTCATTGGTCCTGATGCACTAGGTATGACACCTAGATTGGAAATGAACTCTTTCATCCAGACTCCTTCATTTGCTGCTTCTGAAGCAGCTATGTACCCCGCTTCGCATGTAGATCCCGCCATGACGCTTTGTTTAGAACTGCACCAACTAACAGCTCCACCGTTCAATATAAACATGAATCCGGTTTGCGATTTAGAATCATCCAGATCAGTGTCAAAGCTTGCATCGACGTAACCATTTACAACTAGCTCTTTGTCACCTCCATAAACAAGAAACATATCCTTAGTCCTTTTCAGGTATTTCAAGATATTCTTGACCGTTGTCCAGTGATCCACTCCTGGATTACTTTGGTACCTCCCTGCCAAGCTTATTGCTAAGCATACATCAGGTCTGGTACACAGCATTGCATACATGATAGAGCCTATGGCTGAAGCATAGGGAACATCTTTCATTTTCTCTCTATCTTCTGCTGTGGTCGGGCATTGAGTCTGACTCAACTTCACACCTTGTAATACAGGTAAGAACCCTTTCTTTGCCTAATCCATTTTGAACTTTTTCAAAACTTTATCAAGGTATGTGCTTTGTGAAAGTCCAATTAAGCGTCTTGATCTATCTCTATAGATCTTGATGCCCAATATGTAAGCAGCTTCACCGAGGTCTTTCATTGAAAAACTTTTATTCAAGTATCCCTTTATGCTATCCAGAAATTCTATATCATTTCCAATTAATAATATGTCATCTACATATAATATCAGAAATGCTACAGAGCTCCCACTCACTTTCTTGTAAATACAGGCTTCTCCAAAAGTCTGTATAAAACCATATTCTTTGATCACACTATCAAAGCGTTTATTCCAACTCCGAGATGCTTGCACCAGTCCATAAATGGATCGCTAGAGCTTGCATACTTTGTTAGCACCTTTTGGATCGACAAAACCTTCCGGCTGCATCATATACAACTCTTCTTCCAGAAATCCATTCAGGAATGCAGTTTTGACATCCATTTGCCAAATTTCGTAATCATAAAATGCGGCAATTGCTAACATGATTCAGACAGACTTAAGCATCGCTACGGGTGAGAAAGTCTCATCGTAGTCAACCCCTTGAACTTGTCGAAAACCTTTCGCAACAAGTCGAGCTTTGTAGACAGTTACATTACCATCGGCGTCAGTCTTCTTCTTGAAGATCCATTTATTTTCGATGGCTTGCCGATCATCGGGCAAGTCAACCAAAGTCCATACTTTGTTCTCATACATGGATCCCATCTCAGATTTCATGGCCTCAAGCTATTTTGCGGAATCTGGGCTCATCATCGCTTCCTCATAGTTCGTAGGTTCGCCATGGTCAAGTAACATGACTTCCAGAATAGGATTACCGTACCACTCTGGTGCGGATCTTACTCTGGCAGACCTACGAGGTTCGATAGTAACATGATCTGAAGTTTCATGATCAATATCATTACCTTCCTCACTGATTGGTGTAGTTGTCACAGGAACCGGTTCTTGTGATGAACTACTTTCCAATAAGGGAGCAGGTACAGCTATCTCATCAAGTTCTACTTTCCTCCCATTCACTTCTTTCGAGAGAAACTCCTTCTCTAGAAAGGATCCGAATTTAGAAAAAAAATCTTGCCCTTAGATCTGTGATAGAAGGTGTACCCAAAAGTCTCTTTTGGGTATCCTATGAAGACACATTTCTCCGATTTGGGTTCGAGCTTATCTGGTTGAAGTTTCTCCACATAAGCATCGCAGCCCCAAACTTTAAGAAACGACAACTTTGGTTTGCCAAACCATAGTTCATAAGGCGTCGTCTCAATAGATTTTGATGGTGCCCTATTTAACGTGAATGCAGCCGTCTCTAAAGCATAACCCCAAAACGATAGCGGTAAATCAGTAAGAGACATCATAGATCGCACCATATCTAGTAAAGTACGATTACGACGTTCGGACACACCATTTCGTTGTGGTGTTCCGGGTGGCGTGAGTTGCAGAACTATTCCGCATTCCTTCAAATATAAACCAAACTTGTAACTCAAATATTCTCCTCCACGATCAGATCGTAGAAATTTTATTTTCTTGTTACGATGATTTTCCACTTCACTCAGAAATTCTTTGAACTTTTCAAATGTTTCAGACTTGTGTTTCATCAAGTAGATATACCCATATCTGCTCAAATCATCTATGAGGGTGAGAAAATAACGATACCCGCCGCGAGCCTCAATATTCATTGGACCACATACATCAGTATGTATGATTTCCAACAAATCAGTTGCTCGCTCCATAGTTCCGGAGAACGGCGTTTTAGTCATCTTGCCCATGAGGCACGGTTCGCAAATACCAAGTGATTCATAATCAAGTGATTTCAGAAGTCCATCAGTATGGAGTTTCTTCATGTGCTTTACACCAATATGACCCAAACGGCAGTGCCACAAATAAGCTGCACTATCATTATCGACTCTGCATCTTTTGGTTTCAACATTATGAATATGTGTATCACTACTATCGAGATTCAATAAAAATAGACCACTCTTCAAGGGTGCATGACCATAAAAGATATTACTCATATAAATAGAACAACCATTATTCTATGATTTAAATGAATAACCGTCTCGCATCAAACAAGATCCAGATATAATGTTCATGCTTAACGCTGGCACCAAATAACAATTATTTAGGTCTAAAACTAATCCCGATGGTAGATGTAGAGGTAGCGTGCCGACCGCGATCACATCGACTTTGGAACCATTTCCCACGCGCATCGTCACCTTGTCCTTAGCCAATCTTCTCTTAATCCGTAGTCCCTGTTTCGAGTTGCAACTATTAGCAACAGAACCAGTATCAAATACCCACATGCTACTGCAAGCATTAGTAAGGTACACATCAATAACATGTATATCACATATACCTTTGTTCACTTTGCCATCCTTCTTATCCGCCAAATACTTGGGGCAGTTCTGCTTCCAGTGTCCAGTCTGCTTGCAGTAGAAGCACTCAGTCTTAGGCTTAGGTCCAGACTTGGGTTTCTTCTCTTGAGCAGCAACTTGCTTTCTGTTCTTCTTGAAGTTCCCCTTCTTCTTCCCTTTGCCCTTTTTCTTGAAACTAGTGGTCTTATTGACTGTCTGTGTCAAAACCGGCGGATCTCGGGTAGGGGATCCCAAACTGTGCGTCTAGGTGGATGGTAACAGGAGACAAGGGACACGATGTTTTACCCAGGTTTGGGCCCTCTTGATGGAGGTAAAACCCTACGTCCTGCTTGATTAATATTGATGATGTGTGTTACAAGAGTGGATCTACCACGAGATCAAGGAGGCTAAACCCTAGAAGCTAGCCTATGGTATGATTGTTGTTCGTCCTATGGACTAAAGCCATCCGGTTTATATAGACACCGGAGAGGGCTAGGGTTACACAAAGTCGGTTACAATGGTAGGAGATCTACATATCCGTATCGCCAAGCTTGCCTTCCACGCCAAGGAAAGTCCCATCCGGACACGTGACGAAGTCTTTAATCTTGTATCTTCATAGTCTTGGAGTCCGGCCGATCACGATAGTTCGGCTATCCGGACACCCCCTAGTCCGGAACTCCCTCAGTAGCCCCTGAACCAGGATTCAATGACGACGAGTCCGGCACGCATGTTGTCTCCGGCATTGCAAGGCGGGTTCTTCCTCCGAATAATTTATAGAAGATTGTGAACACCAGGATAGTGTCCGGCTCTGCAAAAATAAATTCCACGTACCACCGTAGAGAGAATAATATTACACAAGTTCAATCTGCTGACGTATTTTGTGGCGTGACGTCACACCACTACCAAGCCTTTACTCAGATTGTTTTTATTGTTCCACCTCAGCGCGTTTAGCGAAGCGGTTTCCTTGGCACGTCTTGTCGAAGCAGAGATCGTGTTCCCCTTATTCCGGGATTCCCATCAATACGGACGAGGGTAACCCAACCGCGCCATTGATTGTGATGCTTGGGAGATAAGCGAGTTTTACCATGCCGGTGGGGACACATGTTTTTGTCCGCCCATATAAGGGGATAAAGATCCAACCCTTTTACCTGCGCCTTCTTCCTCCTTGGCTTATCCATCTCCGCGAACTCGAGCTCCAGCGCCCAAGTCCGCACTTCTCACCTCAACCTTCTCCAACTATGTCCGGAGCGGGAGGCAAGTGGATGGCCTCCTCCGTCACAGAGGAGCAGATCCAGAAGCTGCGCAACGCCGGATATTTGTCCAGCAACATTGCGCACCGGCTCCCCGATGAGGGAGAGCTCATCCCCACCCCAGGCCCCATGAGAGGGTAGTATTTCTTCCCCATTTCCTCCACGGACTGGGCTTCCCACTTCATCCCTTCGTCCGGGGACTCATGTTCTACTACGGCCTGGATTTCCATGATCTGGCCCCAAATTTCATCCTCAACATCTCGGCGTTTATCATCGTGTGCGAGGCCTTCCTCTGCATCCAGCCCCACTTCGGCTTGTGGCTCAAGACCTTCAGTGTCAAGCCAAAGGTTGTGAAGGGCAGCCAAGCGGAGTGCGGAGGCGCCATGGCGGGCAGGATGTCCCACGTTACGTGGCTGGAGGGCACTTTCATGGAAACCATTAAGGGGTGGCAATCGGGTTGGTTCTACATCACCGAGCCGCGTGACCCTGATTGGGCAGCGGCCCCCGAATTCAGATCCAGCATCCCTACACGGCTCACCTCCTGGAAAGAGATTGGCCGGATCTGGGGTGATTTGGAGGAGCTGACCGGACTCCAAGCCTATATCCAAAAGCTGGTGAACAAGAAGCTCAAGCTTGTCAACGTAGTCCAGGTCATGCTCGTCCGCCGGATTCTCCCCTGCCAACGACGGGGTTTCAACATGTGGGAGTTCGATCCGGCGCAGCACCACACCCTGAGCGGGCTCTTCGACACTATGTACAAAGATGTCTGGAAGGTGCTGTTCAAGGGCGCCGAGGCTCCCGCATCCGCTACCGAAGATCACGGATTCCGCTCGCAGCGTCCAGCTGACGAGGTAAGTGATTTTGCCACTTGCTTTCCATAGTTTGACTCTATGCGGGATCTAAACTCCCTTTACCTTTGGCAGGACTGGCTGGCGAAGGCCGAACGGACGATCTGTCCGGCCCCATTGCCAGAGGACCCAACTGACGCCCGCCTAACGGGGCTGCTGGCTCCGGCACCCCACGTGGTGCCAGAGAAGAAGGCCAAGAAGAAGGCCACGGGGAGTCGGAAGAGTTCCCATTTTCAGGTGCTATCGGATGATGAATCCGAGGCCGACTCCTCCCACCAAGGCGAGGAGGAGAAGAAAAAAGCCTCTCCCCCAGCGGGGGGAGGGAAGAAAAGGAAGACCTCCCCAACAAGGGAGGCCGAAGGGTCCAAGAAGGGAAAAACTCTTCCCCCGGACTGCTCTGCCAACGCAAGTGACGACGACGAGGACTGGCCTCCAAGGGCCAAGCCCCTGGCGAGATCGTAAGTATCCGGACTCCCGAATAACTTCAAGGTTTTTCCTTTTCGCCACATAATGTCTTTCTAATGCCGCATACAACCCTGTAGTCCGCCCAAGGACGATCTTCCCGCTTCGTCGAGCGGGTCCTTGGGTGTGTCGGATATGGATTCTCTTCCGACTGCCTCCACTCCCCGTGACGCGGACGATGCCGAGGTGGGATCCCAGGAAGGGACCCACCAGGAGGAGGAGGCCCCGGAGGTGTCGTAGGACAACCTCCCGGACTTTGCACCGGACTCGGCTCCGGAACCCACAGTGGCTCCGGAGTCCGGCGGGCGACCCCTTCGTAAGAAGGGCAAGACCGTGACGCCGGCAGCCTCCATCCAATCGGAGGCGCTGGATAACTTGCTGGAGGCGCCTCCACTGAAGAGGAACACCGCACTGTTATGAGCGCGGTGATTCAGAAGGTTCAGCTCGCCAAGAGCGGGCTGACCGAAGCCTGCAGCAGCCTTCTAACAGGCTTTGAGGTAAGAATTTTGATATATGTAAAATAGTACCGCATAGACAGTAGCCCTTGATGCTTGGTTCGGTGTTCGGAAAGAAAAGCCGGACGGAGGATCTTAAGAAGATATACGCAGGAGTCATAAAAAATATGTTAATATGGGATTGCAGGTTGCGCTGCTGACCTCTGCCGCACTGACTGCGGAGGTCAATACTTTGAAGGAAAGCCTCGAGCAGTCCGAGAACGAGCTCGGCCATGCCAAGAAGCAGCTCGAGGACAAGGAAGGTGAGTAACACCTTATTAAAATTGTACCTTACAGAAAAGGATTTTGGTTGCAAAAAGAATGACAAGGATAACGTGGGTATTGCAGGGGCCACTAACGAGGTGGCGACCCTGAAAGAGGCGGTGGCCGCGGCCGAACGCAATGCGGCCGTGGAGCGCACCGAGCGAGAGAAGCAGGAGGCGCGGGTGGCGGAGGTACATCAAGAGCTCCAGGATCTCGTGAAAAAACATGAGAGCCTGGAGCGTGACTCGAAGACTCGAGAGTCTGAGCTTGCAACGGCTCTTGAGAGTGCCAAAGCCGCTAAGGCCGAAGCCTACAAGGCCCTCCAGGAGATCGAGGTGGTGAAGAAGATAGCAGCGGGTAAGGCATTTTTCATGCGAAGTAAGCATGTGAGTGTTAATTACCTGTTGCTTACCCGAATTCGGAGCTCTCCAGGAGCGTTCGCAGATCTTCCTCGCAGTGTGTCCGATGCTGCTGCATTCTACCGGGCCGAGGAGGGAGCTCGACGGAGAAGGTCTTCTGGTCTCAGTATGCTGAGGCCGGACATCCGGTGCCCCTTAGCGACCATCTGAAGCAGGTGGTCGAGCTCCACAAGGCGGCCGAACAGGCCATGAAGGGCCTCATAGTTCGGCTGTGGCCTAAGGAGGCCATGCCTGGGAGCTACTTCGGCCTGGTGCGGCGGCTGGTGGATGCGTGCCCATGGGTTGAAGTCATCAAGCACAATGCCTGTATTGAAGGTGCTCGTCGGGCCCTTGCCCGCGCAAAGGTGCACTGGGGCAAGATGGATGCCCAGAAGCTCGTGACGGACCCGCCACCGGAGGGCAAGGAGCATCGCACGCCCGAGATGTATTATAAGAGTGTGCTGAAGGGCGCCCGCACTATTGCGGGTGAGTGCTCCAAAGATGTAATTTTTGAGTAGACTCGCATTTTGTTATCCTGTGCGCTGAAAACTTAGTTCATATGCGCTAAGCAACGCTTGTTAATTTAAAATATTACCTTCTATGCGGCTGTTTATCAAATCTGAGAGATGGCAAGTCGTCGGCTTCAGCCCCCATGCCACGAGTGCTGGGGTGTTCAGGATAAACTTGAGCACTCTTGTTCCCATTTTTGGGTCCATCTAGGGAGGCGCTCAACACAGCGAACAAGGCAACCGGACTTATAATGCTTGAACACTCTCACTTAGCCATAGAATTCTATAATTTTGAATTTCGGTGAAGCCCCTAGTCTTTGGAAGGCCGAATTTGGGGCGCTATCCACGCCTGGGCCGGACAAGATCAGGCTCCTCGCTCTAAGCGGCATAAGTCTTTAAGGACTCGCAAAAAACCTCTTGAACAGCGACCCGCTCTCGCCTCATCATGACGGTCAGTTTTAGCTTTCTCCACTGAGGCGTTAACCCAGCTCAACTGGGGCGCAATCGCAGTGGTTCTCCCAGTGCTACCTTAGCCAATACAACGGAACATAAGGTACCAAAACATGGGAGCCGGGCAAACCCAACTATTGACCCAAGACATGATTCGGAGCCGATGCATATAGTGTTATAAGTTCGGGTGCCGCACTTGTGAAAGTGTTCGAACTTATCACACCATGATGCGGGAAACATAAGCCCCTGGTGTATTTTAGCCGTACCAAAGTGTACGGATGCAACATGTCGTAAATGAACATATGTATAAAAAGGAAATGCAATTATAAGCAAAAAGGTGATGCATTGTTTATTCAAGAAAGACTGTTGTAAGTGCAGAACGATTCAAATAGTGCGATAAGCAAGGGATGAGACTGTTAAACATGTCCCCCTCCAGGAGTAGGCTGCCAAATGGTGCGTAAAACAGATTTAATGCTCGTAATGGAGACCACCTGGATATTCGTTGTAGCCTTTATCCTTCCCTGGCTGTTGCATCGTGAGTTCGGCAGGTCTGCTGCCGGACAGGGCCTCTGACGAACGGAGTCCTGTGGGTGAAAAAGGAAAAAAGAAAAGAAAAAAGAACGACACAATTGAGAGCCGCTGGTGTGGTCGAGCCGCAGTCTGGGCCTATCGTGGTCGTGCCCCTCTCCCCATGCCCATGGTATCTTCAGAGCGTAATGGTGTACGCGAAGGACCTGTCTTGACGTTTTACAGGGGTTGGGGTTGGGGCCGCACTGCTACACGTGCTCGGAACGTGCCAGGTGGTCTTGTTGTATGTTACTCTGGGCGCGCTTAGCTGTGTCCAGCCGCTTAACGGCTGGACTCGAGAATTGCCTTAAGAGGCTGCATTGTACTTCTTCCGCGAGAGCCGCTGTATGTTCCTCCATGCGGAGAGAACATTCAGTGTTTCCGTTGACCGTGATGACTCCTCGACGGCCTGGCATCTTGAGCTTGAGGTATGTGTAGTGCGGCACCGCGTTGAACTTTGCAAACGCGGTACGTCCGAGCAGTGCATGATAGCCGCTGCAGAACGGAACTATGTCGAAGATTAACTCCTCGCTTCGGAAGTTATCCGGGGATCCGAAGACCACTTCCAGTGTAATTGAGCCTGTACAATTGGCTTCTACACCTGGTATGATGCCTTTAAAGGTCGTCTTGGTAGGTTTAATCCTTGAGAGGTCTATGCCCATTTTGCGCACTGTATCCTGATAAAGCAGGTTCAGGCTGCTGCCGCCGTCCATTAGGACTCTGGTGAGGTGAAACCCGTCGACGATTGGGTCTAAAACAAATGTAGCGAATCCGCCGTGGCAGATGCTGGTGGGGTGGTCCCTTCGGTCAAAAGTGATCGGGCAGGAGGACCATGGATTGAACTTCGGGGCAACTGGCTCCATCGCGTATACATCCCTTAGCGCACGCTTCCGCTCCCTTTTGGGTATGTGTGTTGCGTATATCATGTTCACCGTCCGCACCTGTGGGGGGAAACCCTTCTGTCCTCTATTGTTCGGCGGTCGGGTCTCTTCCTCGTCATCGCTATGCAGCCCCTTGTCATTGTTTTCGGCAATTAACTTGCCTGCCTGCTTGAATACCCAACAGTCCCTATTGGTGTGGTTATCTGGCTTTTCGGGGGTGCCATGTATCTGGCACAAGCGGTCGAGTATTCGATCCAAATTGGACGGACCCGGAGTAGTTCTTTTGAATGGCTTTTTCCACTGACCGGGTTTAGAGCCTCTGAATCCGGCATTGACTGTCGTATCCTCACTATTGTCACCGTTAATGCGGCGTTTGTTTTTGTTACGACGCGACCTACCATTACGGTCCTTGATATCCGGACTGCCAGAATTTTTACTGAGGTTGTTGCTGCGTGCTAGCCAGCTGTCCTCACCCGCGCAGAAGCGGGTCATGAGTGATGTGAGGGCTGCCATGGATTTCGGCTTTTCCTGTCCCAGGTGCCGGGCAAGCCACTCGTCGCGGATATTATGCTTGAAGGCCGCGAGGGCCTCCACATCTGGACAGTCGACGATTTGGTTTTTCTTGATTAAGAACCGTGTCCAGAATTGTCTGGCCGATTTGTCTGGCTGCTAAATTATGTGGCTTAGGTCATCAGTGTCTGGTGGTCGCACATACGTGCCTTGGAAGTTATCGAGGAATGCGGCTTCTAGGTCCTCCCAACTCCCAATTGACTCTGCTGGCAAGCTGTTAAGCCAATGCCGGGCTGGTCCTTTAAGCTTGAGGGGGAGATATTTGATGGCGTGAAGATCGTCGCCGCGGGCCATGTGGATGTGAAGGAGGTAGTCTTCGATCCAAACCGCGGGGTCTGTTGTGCCATCATAGGATTCAATATTGACGGGTTTAAACCCTTCGGGATTTGATGATCCATTACTTCATCTGTGAAGCATAGTGGGTGTGCGGCGCCTCTGTACTGGGCGATATCACGACGGAGCTCAAGGGAGCTTTGTTTATTTTGTTCGGCCCGGCCGGACTTACTGTGTCCGGCGCGACGATTGTCGTCATGTGTCGTGGGGCACCCACGCGATCCATAGATCGATCTTGATTGTCTTGCCCTATCCTCCAATATATCTCGCAAGTCCGGAGTGTTCCCCTGTGGCCTTGTGCTTTTAGAGCGATGCCGGGGTACGGGTCTAGTGAAGGGCCTAGAGGCCTCTCTGTCGCGACCACGGGGTGGCCGGTCAGCCGTATTGTCTCCTGGTGATGCGGGTTCATACGCCTCCTCCTCTAATTGGGGGACCAGCTTGCGTTTAGGGTAGCTTTTGGAGGGGCGTTCGAGCTCATGCTCTTCGGCCGTGAGGACTTCAGTCCATCGGTCGGCTAGCAGATCTTGATCAGCTCTAAGTTGTTGCTGCTTTTTCTTGAGGCTGTTTGCCGTGGCCATAAGCCTGCGTTTAAAATGCTCTTGTTCAACGGGATCCTCAGGCACGACGAATTCGTCGTCGTCGAGGCTTGCCTCGTCTCCGGAGGGAGGCATATAATCCTCTACCTCTTCTTCTGCCGCTCTCTCATAAGGGCTGGCGTCTCTGTCCTCCTACACTGCATTTTGCTGTAGTGGGTTGTCTTCGGCACTGTCCGGTGTATTATTATCTCCGGTGCTGGAGTCTCCATTCTTGCTGTGGCGGGATTTAGAGCGGCGCCACTGACGCTGACGCTTGGGCTGCTTCTTGGAGGGGTCATCCTGCGCTGTTCCTTCGCCATTCCCATCTTTTGGGATATCCACCATGTATATATCATATGATGAGGTGGCTTTCCAGTGCCCAGTAGGCGCTGGTTTTTGGTCGTCTCCGGCATCGTCGTCCATACCGTCGATGTCTTCGGAGTCGTAGTCTATCATGTCGGTTAGATCGTCAACAGCGGCTACCAAGTGGGTGGTGGGTGGGTTTTGAATTTCTTCGTCGTCTACATCCCAACCGTCCTGACCGCAGTCCGGCCAGGGCTCTCCTGATAACGAGAGATACTTTAGCGAGCTCAAGATGTCGCCGAAAGGTGAGTGTTGAAAGATGTCCGCTGTGGTGAACTCCATGATCGGCGCCCAATCGGATTCGATCGGAGGGGGCGCGGGAGGTTCGGAGTCCGGCGAGGAGTCCGGCACCTTGGAGTCACGAGCTTTATGAGGGACAAGGTCAGTGTCCGGCTCTATCGCCGTAGAGGTTGCAGCCCCCGAGGCGGTGTCTAGCCATCCGTCCTCGATCTGCACAGCCGGCTCCGAATTGAAGATCGGAGCTGGTTCGAGTGCGGCCTCCAGGGTACTGTCCGGCTGCAGAGCTAAATCATGCTCGCCGTGGCAGTGCGGCACGCTCGGCTGTGGCTCGAATCCATCGAGGATCAAGTCCCCGCGGATGTCAGCCATGAAGTTCAAACTTCCAAATCTGACCTGATGGCCAGGGGCGTAGCTTTCGATCTGCTCCAGACGGCCAAGCGAATTGTCCCGCAGTGCAAAGCCGCCGAATACGAAGATCTGTCCGGGGAGAAAGGTCTCACCCTGGACTGCGTCGTTGATGATGGTCGAAGAAGCCATCGAGCCTATCTGTGACGACACAGAGGAACTCTCAATGAAAGCACCAATGTCGGTGTCAAAACCGGCGGATCTCGGGTAGGGGGTCCCGAACTGTGTGTCTAGGCGGATGGTAACAGGAGACAAGGGACACGATGTTTTACCCAGGTTCGGGCCCTCTTGATGGAGGTAAAACCCTATGTCCTGCTTGATTAATATTGATGATGTGTGTTACAAGAGTGGATCTACCATGAGATCAAGGAGGCTAAACCCTAGAAGCTAGCCTATGGTATGATTGTTGTTCGTCCTATGGACTAAAGCCATCCGGTTTATATAGACACCGGAGATGGCTAGGGTTACACAAAGTCCGTTACAATGGTAGCAAATCTACATATCCGTATCGCCAAGCTTGCCTTCCACGCCAAGGGATGTCCCATCCGGACACGGGACGAAGTCTTTAATCTTGTATCTTCATAGTCTTGGAGTCTGGCCGATCATGATAGTTCGGCTATCCGGACACCCCCTAGTCCGGAACTCCCTCATTGACCATCAACACTTGATGCTCCTTCTTGATTTCTACCTCCGCAGCTTTTAGCATTGCGAAGGGCTGGGGAATAGTCTTGTCCATCCCTTGCATATTATAGTTCATCACGAAGGTCTTGTAGCTTGGTGGCAGTGATTGAAGAATTCTGTCAATGACACTATCATCAGGAAGATTAACTCCCAGTTGAATCAAGTGATTATTATACCCAGACATTTTGAGTATATGTTCACTGACAGAACTATTCTCCTCCATTTTACAGCTATAGAACTTATTGGAGACTTCATATCTCTCAATCCGGGCATTTGCTTGAAATATTAACTTCAACTCCTGGAACATCTCATATGCTCCATGATGTTCAAAACGTCGTTGAAGACCCGGTTCCAAGCTGTAAAGCATGGCACACTGAATTATCGAGTAGTCATCAGCTTTGCTCTGCCAGACATTCTTAACGTTGTCAGTTGCATCTGCAGCAGGCCTAGCACCCAACGGTGCTTCCAGGACATAATTCTTCTGTGCAACAATGAGGATAATTCTCAGGTTACGGACCCAGTCTGTGTAATTGCTACCATCATCTTTCAACTTAGCTTTCTCAAGCAACGCATTAAAATTCAATGGAACAACAGCACGAGCCATCTATCTACAACAAACATAGACAAGCAAAATACTATCAGGTACTAAGTTCATGATAAATTTAAGTTCAATTAATCATACTACTTAAGAACTCCCACTTAGACAGACATCTCTCTAGTCATGTAAGTGATCACGTGATCCAAATCAACTAAACCATGTCCGATCATCACGTGAGATGGAGTAGTTTCAATGGTGAACATCACTATGTTGATCATATCTACTATATGATTCACGTTCGACCTTTCGGTCTCCGTGTTCCGAGGCCATATCTGTATATGCTAGGCTCGTCAAGTTTAACCTGAGTATTCTACGAGTGCAACTGTTTTGCACCCGTTGTATTTGAACGTAGAGCCTATCACACCCGATCATCACGTGGTCTCTCAGCACGAACAACTTTCGCAACGGTGCATACTTAGGGAGAACACTTCTTGATAATATAGTGAGAGATCATCTTAAAATGCTACCGTCAATCAAAGCAAGATAAGATGCATAAAGGATAAACATCACATGCAATCGTTCTTGTTATGCCATCTATTGCTTCTACGACTATCGCTACCGCTTAGTGATAAAGTAAAGCAATCACAGGGTGTTTGCATTTCATACAATAAAGCGACAACCATATGGCTCTTGCCAGTTATCGATAACTCGGTTACAAAACATGATCATCTCATACAAATAAAACATAGCATCACGTCTTGACCATATCACATCACAACATGCCCTACAAAAACAAGTTAGACGTCCTCTACTTTGTTGTTTCAAATTTTACGTGGCTGCTACGGGCTGAGCAAGAACCGTTCTTACCTACGCATCAAAACCACAACGATAGTTCGTCAAGTTAGTGATGTTTTAACTTTCGCAAGGACCGGGCGTATCCACACTCGGTTCAACTAAAGTCAGAGAGACAGACACCCGTCGGTCACCTTTAAGCAACGAGTGCTTGTAACGGTGAAACCAGTCTCGCGTAAGCGTACGCGTAATGTCGATCCGGGCCGCTTCATCTCACAATGCTGCTGAACTAAAGTATGACATGCTGGTAAGCAGTATGAATTGTATCGCCCACAACTCACTTGTGTTCTACTCGTGCATATGACATCTACGCATAAAACCTGGCTCGGATGCCACTGTTGGGGAACGTAGTAATTTCACAAAAATTCCTACGCGCACGCAAGATCATGGTGATGCATAGCAACGAGAGGGGAGAGTGTTGTCCATGTACCCTCGTAGACCAAAAGCGGAAGCATTAGAACAACGCGGTTGATGTAGTCGTACGTCTTCACGGCCCGACCGATCACGCACCGAAACTACGGCACCTCCGAGTTCTAGCACACGTTCAGCTCGATGACGATCCCCGGACTCCGATCCAGCAGAATGTCGGGGAAGAGTTCCGTCAGCACGATGGCGTGGTGACGATCTTGATGTTCTACCGCCGCAGGGCTTCGCCTAAGCACCGCTACAATATTATCGAGGACTATGGTGGACGGGGGCACCGCACACGGCTAAGAGATCAAGAGATCAATTGTTGTGTCTAGAGATGCCCCCCTGCCCCCGTATATAAAGGAGCCAAGGGGGAGGGGGCGGCCGGCCAAGGAGGGCGCGCCAAGGGGGAGTCCTACTCCCACCGGGAGTAGGACTCCCTTCTTTCCTAGTTGGAGTAGGAGAGGGGGGGAAGGAGGAGGGAGAGAGGAAGGAAAGGGGGGGCTCCCCCCCCCCCCGTCCTATTCGGACTAGGGGGGAGGGGCGCGCGGGCCAGCCCTTGCCTCCTCTCGTCCTCTCCACTAGGGCCCATGTAGGCCCATTAAGCCCCCGGGAGGGTTCCGGTAACCTCCCGGTACTCCGGTAAAATCCCGATTTCACCCGGAACACTTCCGATATCCAAATATAGGCTTCCAATATATCAATCCTCACGTCTCGACCATTTCGAGACTCCTCGTCATGTCTGTAATCTCATCCGGGACTCCGAAAAAACTTCGGTACATCAAAACTCATAAACTCATAATATAACTGTCATCGAAACCTTAAGCGTGCGGACCCTACGGGTTCGAGAACTATGTAGACATGACCTAGAACTGTTTCCGGTCAATAACCAATAGCGGAACCTGGATGCTCATATTGGTTCCTACATATTCTTCAAAGATCTTTATCGGTCAAACCGCATAACAACATATGTTGTTCCCTTTGTCATCGGTATGTTACTTGCCCGAGATTTGATCGTCGGTATCCAATACCTAGTTCAATCTCGTTACCGGCAAGTCTCTTTACTCGTTACGTAATGCATCATTCCGTAACTAACTCATTAGCTACATTGCTTGCAAGGCTTATAGTGATGTGCATTACCGAGAGGGCCTAGAGATACCTCTCCGACGATCGAAGTGACAAAACCTAATCTCAAAATACGCCAACTCAACATGTACCTTTGGAGACACCTGTAGAGCTCCTTTATAATCACCCAGTTATGTTGTGATGTTTGGTAGCACACAAAGTGCTCCTCCGATAAACGGGAGTTGCATAATCTCATAGTTATAGGAACTTGTATAAGTCATGAAGAAAGCATTAGCAACATACTAAATGATCAAGTGCTAAGCTAACGGAATGGGTCAAGTCAATCACATCATTCTCCTAATGATGTGATCCCGTTAATCAAATGACAACACATGTCTATGGTTAGGAAACATAACCATCTTTGATTAATGAGCTAGTCAAGTAGAGGCATACTAGTGACATTAAGTTTGTCTATGTATTCACACATGTATCATGTTTCTGGTTGATACAATTATAGCATGAATAATAAACATTTATCATGATATGAGGAAATAAATAATAACTTTATGATTGCCTCTAGGGGGAAATCGTCCCGGCGGCCACCATGATGAGGAGGGAGTAGTCCACCCTCGGGCTGAGGGTTTGTACCAATAGCTATGTGTTTAATCTCTCTCTCTCTCTCTCTCTCTCTCTCTCGTGTTCTTGAGATGTCACGGTCTTGATGTATTGCGGGCTTTGTTAATATAGTCGGATCATATGGTGTTTTCCCCTCTTTATCTTGTTGTGATGAATTGAGTTTTCCCTTTGAGATTTCGTTTTATCGGATTGAATACTTGTATGGATTTGAGATCACTTGATATATGTCTTGCATATGAATACTCATGGTGGCAATGGAGTATCATATTGATTCACTTGATATATATTTTGGCACTCAACTCGCGGATTCCCGAGGTGACATTGGGGTAATCTACGCATAGGGGTTGATGCATGTTCTTGTCTTTGTTTCTCCGGTAGAAACCTTGGGGCACTCTTTGAGGTTCTTTGTGTTGGATTGAGTGTTATGAATCTGAAATTATTTGGTGTTATATTAGTACGAACTCTTGGATAGATCGATCGGAAAGAATAGCTTTGAGGTGGTTTCGTACCCTACAAATGATTTCTTCTTATGTTCTCCGCTAGACAGGAACTTTGGAGTGATTCTTCATAGCACTTTGAGGGGTGGTTATATGATCCAAGTATATTAGCACTGTTGAGATTTTGCACTAGCGAAAGTACGAACCCTAGGATCATTTTCAAGCATTGAATACCGTTTGTGCTCCGTTTTATCAATTGCTACCTTGCTATTTTTTGTTGTTCCTATTACAAAAATCAATATCCACTATCATTACCACACTTGTATCACCATCTCTTCGCTGAACTAGTGCACCTATACAAATTACCATTATATTCGGTGTGTTGGGGACACAAGAGACTTTTTATTATTTGGTTGCAGGGTTGTTTGAGAGAGACCATCTTCATCCTACACCTCCCACGGATTGATAAACCTTAGGTCATCCACTTGAGGGAAAATTGCTACTATCCTACAAAACTCTGCGCTTGGAGGCCCAACACAAGTCTACAAGAACAAGTTGCGTAGTAGACATCATAGCATGTCAGGCGTGGCAGATTCTGCAAGAACCATTCTCTTTGAGTGCACGTATTTTAAAGGCTTCCTACTTCCCGGATACTTCGTTCCTTCATGCGGAACTGGGCACTCGTCCATCCCAGATTTGGTGGGTGATTCTGGAAGGAAGAGATATTATGAAACAAGGAATTATAAGGCGTATTGGCAATGGCCAGACAACTCATATCTGGGATGACAATTGGATCCCGAAGGAGGCTTCACTTCGCCCTATAGTCTCACTAGTTTTTGACCCACCTACTTTGGTGTCAGAACTCTTGCTGCCAGCTATGGTGACATGGAATAAACCTCTGATCCGAGCTAACTTACTTCCAATCGATGTTGAGTCTATTCTGAAGCTTCCGGTATGCACAAGAAATGTCAACGACTTCTGGGCTTGGCACCCGATAGTAAGGGCCATTTCACTGTTAGCTCAGCATATAAGTTCTTGATAACAACAAAAATCCAGATGAAGAACTGGTTGGAGGGTCGAAGTGGCTCATCCAGTAGGGAGCGGGAAGAAAAATCTTGGACCTCAATATGGAATTTGACAGTCCCTTCGAAGGTCAAAGTGTTCATTTGGAGGCTGGCATGTCATTCCCTGCCAACCACTGATCTTCTTAAGCGCCGTAATATGTCGACCTGAGATGCTTGCCCACTTTGTGGCTACGACGATTCATGGCGCCATGCTTTATTATCTTGCACTATGGCAGGGTGTACCTGGGCGCTCACTGATGTCTGCTAGACTACATCGGTATTTCCCCAAAGAGGAAGGGATGATGCAGCACAACGACGGTAGGTATTTCCCTCAGTGATGAGACCAAGGTTATTGAACCAGTAGGAGAACCAAGCAACACAACGTAAACAGCACCTGCACACAAATAACAAATACTCGCAACCCGACGTGTTAAAGGGGTTGTCAATCCCTTTCTGGTAACGGCGCCAGAATTTGGCAAGCAGACGTGAGAAAGTTGTAATAATTTGATAGATAGATCTCGCGGGAACGCGAGATGAAATAAATTGCAGCAAGGTATTTTTGTATTTTTGGTTTAATAGATCTGAAAATAAAAGCAAATAAAATAGATCGCAAAGGCAAATATAATGACAAAGAGACCCAGGAGCCGTAGATTTCACTAGTGGCTTCTCTCGAGAAAAATAGTAAATGGTGGGTAAACGAATTACTGTTGGGCCATTGATAGAATTTCAAATTATCATGACGATATCAAGGCAATGATCATTATATAGGCATCACGTCCAAGATTAGTAGACCGACTCCTGCCTGCATCAACTACTATTACTCTACAAATCGATCGCTATCCAGCATGCACCTAGTGTATTAAGTTCATGGAGAAACGGAGTAATGCAATAAGAACGATGACATGATGTAAGATCTATTTATGTAGAAATAAACCCCATCTTGTTGTCCTTAATAGCAACGATATATACGTGTCAGTTCACCTTCTGTCACTGGGATCAAACACCGTAAGATCGAACCCATTACAAAGCACCTCTTTCCATTGCAAGATAAATAGATCAAGTTGGCAAAACAAAACCCAAATATCGGACAAGAAATACGAGGCTATAAGCAATCATGCATATAAGAGATCAATAGAAGACTCAAATAACTTTCATGGATAAAAAGATAGATCTGATCATAAACTCAAAGTTCATCTGATCCCAACAAACACACCGCAAAAAGAGTTACATCATATGGATTTCCAAGAGACCATTGTATTGAGAATCAAGAGAGAGAGAGAGAGAGCAAGCCATCTAGCTACTAACTACGGACCCGTAGGTCTACAAAAGACTACTCATGCATCATCAGAGAGGCACCAATGGACATGATGAACCCCTCCGTGATGTTATCTAGATTGGATCTGGTGATTCTGGAACTTGCGGTGGCTGGAATTGATTTTCGTCGACTCCCCTAGGGTTTCTGGAATATTGGGCTATTTATAGAGTAAAGAGGCGGTCTGAGGAGCACCGAGGTGGGCACAACCCACCAGGGCGCGCCTGGGCCTCCAGGCGCGCCCTGGTGTGTTGTGCTCCCCTCGGAGCAGCCCCGAGGTGCTTCTTCGGCCCACTGGATGTCTTTTGGTCCAAAAAAATCCACAAAAAGTTTCGTTGCGTTTGGACTCCGTTTGGTATTGATTTCCTGCAATGTAAGAAACATGCAAAAACAGCAACTGGCACTTGGCACTATGTCAATAGGTTAGTACCAAAAAATGATATAAAATGACTATAAAATGATTATAAAACATCCAAAAATGATAATATAACAGCATGGAACAATCAAAAATTATAGATACGTTAGAGACGTATCACTCACCAAGGAGTCACTTGTTGCTAGTATGGCAGAGATTACAGAAGCTAGCGCAAGGAGTTGGTTATTTGAGATGCATGATAGGTTGGATCAAAAGAACTTCACTAGGATGGTGGTAACACTCTGGTCCATATGGTATGCTAGGAGAAAAGCTATACGTGAAGCTATTTTCCAGAGCCCGCACCACATCTTCTCTTTTGCCAATTCTTATCTCAATGAGTTGGAGCAATTACCACAGATGGTGACTAGAGGCTCATCCGCAGTGTGGACCGCGCCCGCTCAAAACACCTGGCTACCTTATCCCGCAACTTGTTGAAGATCAACATCGATGGTGCTGTGGAACGACACAGGCGAGGTGGAGTAGCGGCAGCAGTTTGCCGAGACCATACTGGGGCGTACATGGGATCCTCGGTCATGGTGTACCGGGGAGTTATTGATCCAGTGATGCTAGAAACTTTTGCATGCAGGGAAGAACTGGCCCTAGCAGATGATCTGAATACCCAGAGGATGATGCTGGTGTCGGACTGCTAGAGTGTTGTTAACGATATCAATTTTGGTACGGGAGGCCACCACTCGGCAATCATCCATGAAATACAAGATCGTAGAGACAATTTCATTTTATGTATTTTTGTGCATGAGTCTAGGAATCATAACTTTGAAACTCATAATCTCGCCATGTTTAGGTCGACATGTTTGGCTGGGCAGTCCCATGACCCAAGTCATGTACCTATAACATTACAACTCATGCACGCCTCGCCCAGGAGCCCTAGCCGGCCGCCGCATACCCAAAAAGCAAAGAGCTAGGGTTACTCTGCCTCCCGCCAGTGCCGGCGCCGGTCCGCCACGTCTCCCGTGGCCTTAGGGCCATTGGGGCGGAGTGGATCCTGGTCCTTGCCGGTGGGAGGGCTCCATTTTTAGATATATTTTTTCTGAGGTTTGTTAGGGTTTGTGTCCTACTCAGAAAGACGAGACGGCGACGACTCCATGAAGATGGAACAAAAGTCTCCCCGCATAGCCCCCCGTTCCGGTGATGCGTCTAGCATTGTCGGTGGGCGTCTGGAGATGTGTCTCTGGTGGATCTATCTTTGGTGGATTTGCTCAGATCTATTCGTCGTTCGTCTTTGTTCGTGTGTCTTCAGGTTGGATCCTTCTTATCTACACTCTTCATCAGTGCTGGTTGCTTTTCTGGTGCATTGATTCTATGGGGCCTTAGCATGACGACTTCCCGACTATCTACTACAACAAGGTTTGCCCGTCTCCGGTGAGGGAGGGACGATGACAGCGGTGCGTCTTCGGCTCGCTTCAGTGCTTGTAGTCGTCGCTAGGTGGTCTACAGATCTGAATGTAATTTTTATTATTTTTCTGTTTGTTGTACTGCCATGATCAAAGATGAATAGGTCGAAAGTTTATGCGAAAAAAATGTACCTATAACATTGCTATTCAATAAAGTGGCGAGATTCTCTAAAAAAGGAAGTCCTCACCGCACACAGTGATCCAGACACAGCCTTCACGTTCACGTGTATTGTTTCTATATCTATACTACTTATAAACGAGCAAACATTATCTTCCCTAAGTACACCCCGTAAAACGTACACGGATACATTACCATCGCATGATTAGTCCCACTAAACTCAATTTAACGGCTAGCCTTATCCTAATCTGTTCTCCGTGTGCACTTAGCAATTTACATTGACTGACCGTACTCCACCATGAAGGAAAATATGAAAGTCCACGCCTGATCAATTAGGAAACCATAATCACGGATACATCCTATTAAAAAATTAATCACGGGCACATCTAGTTATTAGGAAACTAATCACAAACACATTCTATTATTAGAAAACTAATCACGGGCCCATCCTATTATTAGGAAAATAATCATGAGCGCATCCTATTAGGAAATTAATCACGGACGCATCTAATTATTAGGAAACTAATCACGGACGCATCTAATTATTAGAAAACTAATCACAGACGCATCCTATTAGGAAAGTAATCACGGACACATTTAACTATTAGGAAACTAATCACGGATGCATCCTATTGTCTCCTATCAGGGAATCGCGATCGCGAGTCGCCTGTCGTCACCAGCCCACCACCCACGAGAGCCACAATGGGAGACAGGCGAGGAGGAGCTGCGGCTTCCTCTGAACACACACACACACGTGCCATCGCCGCCTTCGTCTTCTACCTGGAGGCCAGGTCACTCTTCTACTGACTGCAACGACTTCGTCCACGTCCTGGGCATGCTCACCGGGAATCACGGCCCCATCTCACTCGCCCGAAGCCACCGCCAACTCCCTTAGCTCTGACGCGTGCTGCTCCGTCGGACACGCTTGTCCAGTACTCACGCGTGGACGACGTCGTCCAAAGACATCTTACCTTCGTAGGACGCTGGAACTCCCCATGCCCCGGTGCGTGGAGGCCGCCGCCTCAAAGCTGGACGACTGACTCACCTGCGTCGACAATGCTGCCCGGCTGGTGAGAGGACATGATCGCCGCGGAAGCTCGCAGGCCTGAACGACGGAGACACTCGCCTTCACACGAACGCGCCGCACGCACGCACTAATCAGGTAAGTACCGAGTGTTGTTTTTTTACTGTCATCGCTACCTCGCCGATGGTGACACATCTAGAAGTACAAGAACTAGAGATGAGGCAATGAGAAACAGAGGAGCGCTGGAGCACGCACAGTTGGGTTTCAGGCAACCATTGCTTTCTTTCTTTCTTTATTTTTTCATTGATTTTCGCGTACCTGCAACAGACATCCTTGCTTTTTTAAGTACTGACTACTGGTTATTACATGGCCAACTCACGACTACACAGTGAATTCACAGACAAATTAGCTGAACCAATACCTTACGTTTCACTGAAAAAAAGCAAGAAGTTTGCATAAGTTTTAGTGGAAAAAAATAAAGTTCACATAAGTTTTACTGAAAAACCTGAAGTTTGCATAAGTGTATCTGTTTGTCCAGCAGATACATGGTAATTTTGAACAGTCTTTATCTACAGTTGAGTTAACATGTTTTCCTGATAGAAAACTTGGACCACATATAAGAGAAGCAAAAAATGCATGTTGATTATGATGATGACGAATGTAGGATATTTTGTGGTCATGGTAAATTCTCATATCATTTATTTTATTTTATTATTGCACTCTACATTACATATTATGCACGACCACTTTGGTAGAGGTGACGAGTTCGCATTAGAGACCAACCATGTTTCTCCGAATATCTTGAATCATGATCCCTATGACTTCATCTCTACTACTTATAAGAAGTACATTTTTTCATTTGACTATTTCCTGACTTGAGAGGTAAGGTATGTTTTATCCACTGGAGTTGCTAAAATTGGAAGCATGTCTGCAGTTTTTTTCTTTCTAAACCGGTATTTGTTGGCCTTTTTTTGCCACTGTTATTCTTACAAGTGGTAGCCTACGCATGTTGAAGACAATGTCCAAACTATTTATCTTCGTATCATTATTACTACAAACTAAGAGGATATTTGTTCTATTGTCAAAATTTTAGAATGCTGAGCCCTTAAAGAAATGTGTAGTACTCAAGTAACTGTTCCAAGTTGTCATATTAATGCTTTTGTCCAGTGAATAAAAGTATAATTGTGCAATTTATCATTGTAATTTTTATTTGGTTTACATGTTCTATTTTCATAATAAAATAAGTCACTTTTCTTGCTTCCAGACATTACAACACTTATGGTGCAATAATAGAATCGGATGATCCAACTAGCATTTTTTTTGTCTTGTTTTACAGCTGATTTTATGCAGTCAAGACATCTCTGCACTTCTCTATCTGACAATGGCTTTCTTTTTTCAACAAACCATAGAGGTCTCTTCCCACTATTGTTGTTGACACTCAATTGTAATAATAATTCTTGACTGGAGTTTGTTGGCACTGAAACGGTTCCTTAGCTTGTCCTAAGTGACATTTTCATGTGTGATTATACTTGCATAAATGTGTGCATATGAAGAATCATGATGAATCTTCTAAATAATTTTGAGTTTTATACCTTGGGAAAAGTAGATGGTCTTTTAATATAGGAGACATGTTGATTAAGGATAAACGATATTGATTAAAGAGAAATGATATTTCAAATTATTTGTACAAGTCGGGAATAAGAGATTGTGTACTTTATAAGAAAATATCAAATTTACGAAAAAATTGTCTTGTATTAAGTTTAGTATAATGTGTTAATCCAAATAGACGCGTGTTGCACGTGCACACATATTAGTCCAAATAGACGTGCGTTGCACGTGCACAGTGTGTCCAAAAAGTCATTCGTTCTCCTGTCGCCACTTCCCATGGGCCCTTTGGCACCGAGACCTCCAATAAATGGCCATCACAACCCATGTGCGCCCAAACCAAACCGCCTTCGCGCAATCACTTCCTTCTAGCGAGCAGATCCACCGTCCCCAACCCACAACTCCCCAGGCCCCAACACCAGTCCATCTTCATGGCGCGGGTACCCGTCCTCCTCCTCGCCCTCCTCGCCGCGGCCCTCGCGGCCGCCCCGGCGGCGGCGCTGGGCGGCCGCGGCGCGCGGGTCGGAGGGTGGGGCCCCATCCCGGACGTGACGGACGCGCACATCCAAGAACTCGGCGGATGGGCGGTGGAGCAGCACGCGAGGCTGGCCAGCGACGGGCTGCGGTTCCGCCGGGTCACGCGCGGCGAGCAGCAGGTCGTCTCCGGCATGAACTACCGCCTCTTCGTCGACGCGGCCGACGGCTCCGGCAAGAGCGCGCCCTACGTCGCCGAGGTGTACGAGCAGTCCTGGACCAAGACCCGCCAGCTCACCTCCTTCAAGCCGGCGGCCAACTGATCCGCTCCCCCTCCGGCGCATGCCGATCCGCGGCCGGCGACCGCGTCCGCTCTGGTTAATCTCATCTGCCCGTCCTTCGTAGTTTGTACTACCACTAGTGCTGCCAATAATAAATGAGTCGCGCGGTTTGGTCGATCGTCACGCGCTGCAGTTCATCATCCTGACTACTACTAGTAGTATATTTCTTCTAATACTGGCAAATAAAATTGTGAGTACTCTGAGATTGTCGTGATCCCTGGCTGTCATCCATTGCTAATGCTTGATTCCGAAGGAAGAGGGGCGGTTTCACTGCACGCTCACGTGCACTGCTTTCCTTCTGGCGATGATTGTCTTATCTGTGAAGTTTCTGGAACCAAATAAGGTGCCAAAACCCCGTGAGGAGATTTGCTCTGCTCTGGAAGCTTTGCGTGCTTTATTTTATTTTTGAGATTCCGGAGGCTTGTGTAAAGTCATGCAAGCCTGCGATGCCACTGCAAAGATTAGTTTCGATCGTGTAGTTCTTCCGAGCAGACAGATAGTATCGATCTTCAACACATCGTTTTTCTCTTCCACGTGGATAAACTCTGGCTTTCTCATAGTGTCTGAATTTCAGTTACTAGATCACTATCGGCTCATGTGAGGGCATGTCTTTGTCAATGAACTGGTACGCGCTCAATGTTTTCCAGTCCGCATCACCGTCTTCTCTCAACATCCCGTGAAGTTTCTGGAACGCACAGGTTATGTTGTGCCAAAACCCCGTGAAGATTTGCTTTTGGAGGCTTGTGTGACAAAGTCACGGTCATGCAAGTCGGCGATGCTATGCAGCTGCAAATCTTTAGTTTTGAGCAACTTCTTTTGGGCGGAGAATATCTCTCTACGTCGTTGGGTAGTAAACACTGTCAGAAATGTGAGAGGGGTAAAAGGTGGAGTTCACTTCTTTTTTTTCTGCAACTCTGCTCGCACGTGGTCGCGTGGATAAAATCTGTCTCTGAGAACGTCTGAATTTGAAACGCTAAGGGGCGACCGGGAGGGCGATTGCTTGGCGATCTCCTACTGGCGCTAGGGTTAGGGTTTTGGCGGCGGGGGTGGTGTGATTACGGTGGTGCCTAGGGCGGCGGGGGTGGTGTGATTACGGTGGTGCCTAGGGCGGCGACGGCGTCTCCCTTGACACAGACTGGTGCAGTCTTTCCTCCACGGTTCGGTGCTATGGCGGAGAAGGCGAAGGCGACTCCAGTGGTGACCCCGGCGAAGAAGGCGACCCCGGCGGCGACGGCGTCTCCCTTGACACGGACTGGTGCAGTCTTTCCTCCAGGATTCGGTGCTATGACGGAGAAGGCGAAGGCGACTCTAGTGGTGACCCCGGCGAAGAAGGCGACCCCGACGGCGACGGCTACCCCGGGAAAATCAAACGGTGCGGGATCCTCAAAATCCCCGATCACGTGCAAAACGCCGGATCCCACTGCGAGCCTCTCAGCAAGATTGGGAGGGATGGTGCTGTTGGATAAGGAGGCGGAGGGTTTCGTCTATGAAGAACCAGATCAGATCTTGCCCAAGAGTATGAAGTGGTCGGCGGTGGGGAAATCGTTCTCCCAGAGACCGCTAAACAGGATAGTGCTGGAGAAGACTATGCAGAGGGCTTGGGGACTTCACCACGAGGCAAGGTTCAGGGACATGGGCGACAACATCATCGTTGTCCACTTTGGGAGCGAGGGGGATTGGAGACACGCTATGAACAGTGGCCCCTGGCAATATGATTTCAGTTTTTTGGCTTTGAAGGAGTATGAGAGCAACGTTAGACCTTCGGAGATGATTTTCGACAGTATTGATGTGTGGGTTAAAGTTAAGGATCTTCCACCTGGTAAGAGGACGGATGCGTTTGGACGAGCACTAGGGAATTGGTTGGGAGAAGTCGTTAGAGTGGATGTTGACAAAGAAGGCATGGCCAGAGGTAATCAGCTACGTGTTAGAGCAAGGATCCCTCTTTTTGAGCCGCTGGTTCGTGGTTTTGTTCTTAAAACTTCTCTAGAAGATAAAGTGGGCACGTGGTTCGACTTTCATTATGAAAAAATCCCGCATTTTTGCTTCGAGTGCGGACGATTGGTGCATGTAGACGGGAAATGTGTTCCGCCTGTGGACAAATCGGCGCAGTGGGGCGGCTGGTTAAGAGCCTCACCAGGGAGGAGCACTGGCTCCAAAACTGAGGCGAATGGAGCGCGGAACAATAATGCAAACAGTAGTAGTTTCATGAGCACCCAATCTGATGGCAATACTAGAGAGCAGAACAGCCATGCTCGTGGTCGAGACATTCCAGCAAAACGCAACCTGCAGGCAGATTTTGATTGTCCGGCCAACTCCCACACTGGTGGGCAAGCACGGACGGATAAAGGGGTAGTTATCTCTCCCACTAAAGGGAAGCTGAGGTGAGACTGGCCAGAAGAAAGAGACTTGAGACATGAACTGGAGAGAAAGAAAGAGAGGGACCTCAGGGAGCAGCTCAAGTCACAACAGAGACAGTGTCACGCCCAATATGCGACCCTATCCAAAAGGAACTCGAAGGTCCCACCAAGGATAGACCCGCATATTGAAACGCTTTTGCAAGGTGGATATCATTACATCAACATTACATAATAGATGGGGATACATACATAAGGCATACAATGCCACACGAATACAACATCACAATACATGAAAGCATCATCCGACTACGGATGAAACACAAACAGAAACTCAAACGACATCCACCCTGCTAGCCCAGGCTGCCGACCTGGAACCTATCCCCTGATCGAAGAAGCAGAAGAAGAACTCAACGCAAGCAAGCATCGCTCTCGCGTCATGACCATCGCATAACCTGTACTTGCAACTGCTGTTGTAGTAATATGTGAGCCACGAGGACTCAGCAATCCCATTACCATGGATATCAAGACTAGCAAAGCTTAAAGGGAAAAGGAAGGGGTAAAGTGGTGAGGTTGCAGCAGCGACTAAGCATGATATGGTGGCTAACATACGCAAATAAGAGCGAGAAGAGAGCAAGCAGAACGGTCGTGAAGATAGCAATGATCAAGAAGTGATCCTGAACTCCTACTTACGTCAAACATAACCCAGAAACCGTGTTCACTTCCCGGACTCCACCGAGAAGAGACCATCACGGCTACACACGCGGTTGATGCGTTTTCGGATCTGGTGTCAAGTTATCTACAACCGGACATTAACAAATTCCCATCTGCCTATAACCGCAGGCACGGCTTTCGGAAGATTATACCCTGCAGGGGTGTCCCAACTTAGCCCATGACAAGCTCTCGCGATCAACGAAGGAATAGACCTTCTCCCAGGAAGACCCGATCAGACTCGGAATCCCGGTTTACAAGACATTTCGACAATGGTAAAACAAGACCAGCAAGACCGCCCGATGCGCCGACAATCCCGATAGGAGCTGCACATATCTCGTTCTCAGGGCAACACCGGATGAGCAATCCGTACAACTAAAACCAAACCTCAAGTTTTCCTGAGGGGGCGCTGCAAAGGGCTCTAGTTCAGACCAACACTTAGACAAGCACTGGCCCGGGGGGGGGCTATAATAAAGATGACCCTCGAGAGCGCGACTCCCAAGGGAAAAAGGGTTAGGTGAGGCAAATGTAAAACCAAGGTTGGGCCTTGCCGGAGGAGTTTTATTCAAAGCGAACTGTCAAGGGGGTCCCATAAATCACCCGACCGCGTAAGGATCGCAAAATCCGGGAACATAACACCGGTATGACGGAAACTAGGGCAGCAAGAGTGGAACAAAACACCAGGCAAAAGGCCGAGTCTTCCACCCTTTACCAAGTATATAGATGCATTAATAATATAAGAGATATTATGATATCCCAAACATAATCCTGTCCACCATGGAGAAATCTTCAACTTCACCTGCAACTAGCAACGCTATAAGAGGGGCTGAGCAAAAGCGGTAACATAGCCAAACAACGGTTTGCATAGGAAAGGTGTCAAAGGTTAGAGGTTCATGGCAATTTGGGATGGCTTGATAAATAGGTGATAGGTAGCGTAGCAAAGCGATAGAACGAAGCAACTAGCATAGCAATGGTAGTAGTGAGATCCAGGGTAGCGGTCATCTTGCCTGAAATCCCGCTAGGAAGAAGAACGAGTCCATGAAGAAGACGAACGGATGAAGCCACGAAGACGAACCAAGTGTACACGAACGAATCCTCACGGTCGCAACGAAACAGGAACTATCAAAAAGAAGCACACAACATAGTAAACACACCAAACATGAACAAGGCATGATGCATAACAAACATGATGCATGACAAGACTACATGAAGCTACTCATGGCAAGAGATGATGCAAACAAGAGCAACACATCAAGGCAAGTTTAAATGAGGCCGGGAACAACATATAACAATTCCGGTAAGTCCCCATATGCATATTTCGAAATTGGTCCAGATCTGAATAAACCTTATGTTCGAGTTGTTAAACAACAAATTAAGATGCACAAGGATGATCTACACGAGATTCTAGTCAAGTTACATATAAAGTTCATTTAATTCGGAGCTACGGCCTAGAAGATATGAGCAAAACAAGTTAAACATGTCATTGATGCAAAATGCACCCAAACATCAAGCAAACACCTCAAAACAAGGATGCAACATGATAATATGAAGTTACATGCAAAATTAAGCAAGTTTCATATAGAGCACACTCAAAACGGAGCAACGGTTCAACACACACACGCTATACAAGTTATAACAATAATCTGCCAAAAACAGCAACTAGGCATATTGCAAGCACCCAAAACGATATGCTACAGCATCTCAACATAAAAAAAAGACATGGACATGATGTACAGGTAAAGCATTACAAAACATGAACACTGAGCTATCTCCAGAAATAACTAGAACATGCTCAAACACACATGGTAAGATTGCAAGTAATAACAATTCAGACTTTGCAAAAATTAACATCAGGTTGCAATGTTTAGAGCTATCAAACAACATGTTACAGGAACTTATCATGGCAAACAAAGGCATGGCATGAATCTACTAAATGCATAGATCAAAAGTCCCTTACCGACCATAAGCCAAAAAGGTCCAGAAAATATGATGGCACCCACGTAAACATAGCAAGTTATATTACAGATTCAAACATGGCAGAAACAGAATTATGAAGGCATGTAGATGAGCTTGTACCACTCACTACAGAGCAATATATAGCATGGCAAGGCACCCAACAGTAAGAAGGCATATTTGTCAAGCTAATCATGGCAATAGCAAGGTCATAGGATGCATGGAACACTAGCAAAACACATGGCAACAACTGAACTTAATGTTAACAGGCTGACAACAACATTATGAAGCAACTTTGGAGCAAGATATGAACAATCTACAGCAACCTATAAATGCAACCAGGGGCATGTATGGTTAGAGGATGACATTTATATTAAAACATATTTATAGAACATCTCCAGATTATGCATAGAATGATTAGTGGCAACATGTTTATATAGCATCACGAAATAACAGATTCAGCCTAGCGAAACAGCAACATCATATACCCTACTTAACAAGCTCGATTCACTCACCACAAGTCATTGCATGACAAGATAAGCATAGCATCATCAAGAAGACATGTTTGTGAAACAAACAAAGTCAAGAACAAATCCATAGCATGCACGGATCAACTATAGCAAGCTTGGCCAAGTTGAATAACATGTAAACAATCTGCCAGGAAACATTTTGAAGCAAAAGTAGAGCACGAAAATGACATGCTAGACTACTCCATAATTGCAACAAAGGGCATGAATGGATAGACAATAACCATATGTTCAAAACACCCTTATTAAAGTATCTCAAAATATGCATGCATCTATCTGTAGCATCAAGTTTACATGGCATGAAAATAATAGCAGAACAGGGACTAAAATCAGCAACATCACGATGCCTAGTTTGCATGCTTGTGCTAGTCACCACATTGATCACAAAAATACATAGTAAGCACCTCTGTAAAGAAGACAAGGCATAGTTCAAAACACATGTAGACATTAACCTCATAGGATGCACACATCAATCATGGCAAAAATGACAAATTAGCTCGTTCTGATAACAGACAGCAGAAAACATTATGAAGCACTCTTACAACGATGATTCAGGCATCTAGATGAGCCCAAATGAAAATGATTCAATAGAATGAAATGATGTACTCGTCGAGACGAATAATTTGACATATTACACGCACGAAACGAAGCTACGGATGGAGAGATACGATGCAACGAACATGGCATGAAAATATGACAGGAAAAAAAGGACAGTCATTTTTCTGGAAAAAAAACGGATCGAGCGCAAAATAGCTATTAGACGCACGGGGCGGAGATTAGGCACTGCTCACCATGGGCTTCAGCCCAGGACGGTGGGGGAGGCGGCCTGGCAGGCCGGCTGGAGCTGGGCCGGGGCGCTGGGCCTTGGGGAGGCTGGGCCCGTGAGGGGGGGGGCGCTGAGGCGCACGGGGAGCTGCTCGCTCCCGAGGACATGGCGGCGGCAGCGGCTCGATCCGGCCGGAGCTCGCCGGAGCCAGCGAGGAGGAGGCCATGGGGCGGCGGTCCCGGCCGGATCCGGACGGATCTGGCCCCGGGGAGTCCGTTCCCGGAGGCGGCGGCGGCAGGGGAGCCTCGGGCGGCGACGAAGGCCATGGCGGCGACGGGATCTGGGCCCGCGCGGGCCCCGGATGGGCTCCGCGGGCCGGCGGCACGGACATGTCCGGTCTAGATCGGACGTGTCCGGCGGGCGAGAGGAGCGGGGCTAGGGTTTCGGGAGGAAAATGATCCGCGAAAAAGGAGGGGGAGGACCTATTTATAGGTAGAGGGAGCTAGGAGAGTCCAAATGAGGAGCGGTTTTCGCCCACACGATCGTGATCGAACGACCGAGAGCATGGAGGGGAGTTAGATGGGTTTTGGGCCAGTTTGGAAGCGGTGTTGGGCTGCAAAGAGAAAGGGGGGTTTCGGGCTACGCGGTCAATCGTTGGAGTATCAAACGACCTCCAAATGGCACGAAACTTGACAGGCGGTCTATCGGTGCTATACCAAGGCCACTTGGCAAGGCTCGGGCCATTCCGAGAATGTTTAACACCCATTCACAACAGGAGACGAAAAGGGGAACGCCGGAGGGCATAGGAGCGCCAGATTGCAAAACGGACAACGGGGAAAAGGCTCGGATGCATGAGACGAACACGTACGCAAAATGAAATGCACATGATGATATGATAAAATGCAACACGCAAGCAAAAGACATGGCAACGACGGTGAATAACTAGCAGACATCTGGCGCATCGGATCCGGGGCGTTACAACACTCCTCCACTAACAAGAGATCTCGTCCCGAGATCTTAGAACCGAGACGGCAGGGAAAAAGGATGAGGAGAAACAAGAGCGCAAGAGAATAAGCAAAGAATCGAGAGCACTCGAGAAGAAGAGAGGAACGATGAGAACGACGAGAATCGAAAGCCACTGAATCAGATAGACTATGAAACCACTCCGGTTAGAACGAGATAAGAAACGAATAAGACTGAAAGGATTTAGGCAGCACTCTGGCTAAACATGGAAGGAAAAGAACAAGAACTTGAGAGGATGGAATGATACTTGACGAGATGAACAACACAATGCCTCCGGAAGAACTGAAAGAATACTGAATGAAAATAATTTAGGAGGATTGAATGGAGTTGTTGAGAAAATCAACAACAAAAATAATAGGCTTGTTGTGGACTTATTCAAAAACAACTCAAAAACTTGAGGTGAAATTATGCCACAACCAAATGCTTGACTATCTGGGAATAGCAAAGAAATGCAAAACTCCACTTCAAAAGAATACAGAGATTTAATTGCACTTCGAGATGCGAGAAGAAAAGATACTTGAACTCCAGCAACAAAATCTTGATGAACTGTTGAAGAATGAATTAAATCATGAAGAACCACCATGAAGAACTCCGGTGACAAAAATATGATGAGATAGAATGAAGTATGAAAGAATAAGATGAGGCTTGCGATGATTTAGATGGAGGTTTCGACGAAATGGCCTAGGAAATTTGAACTCCGGAAAAGAAAAGATGAAAACACTTGGAACTAGAATTTATTCCTCATGAACAAGCTCCGAAGAAAAGGATTGAATGATAATCAAGGAAATAGAATCTGAAAGAACCACCGTAAGAATTCAAAAATGACTGATGAGAGAGAATGAGTCGTCGGGAAGAAACAATATGTTTGAGGGGGATTTAGATGCAAAAGAACAAATAGATCATGAGCTGATTAAAGAACACTTGAACGAAGCACCGGGATAAATAGAGAACGAAAACTGGAATGATGGCCTCCGATGAAAAGAAATGGAAAAACAATTCCTGACATATTCCGGATGGGTAAGAAAGAATATCTGATAAAGGGAATAAATCGAGAGGATAACATAAAGCTAGAACCACGAAACTTCAAGAGAACAGACAAGATTTAGAGGAAAAACTCTTCTTCGATCCTCAAATGACGACGAGAAACACCACCAGAATTACTGAGATACTCCGGTAGAATGACAAGCGAAGAGGTTGAGCCAACAATGAAAATGATTTGAAATCGATCTTGGAAAGGCATCTGACTGATGGAATCCATTCTTACGTCACACTTGAAAGAATTTGGAATAGCTCCGGGAAAATTAGAAGAGTCAGGTAAGATCCTGGAAAAGGACCTGTGGGTTAGGGCCCACTAAAGAGAAAACACCGTTGGAAAGGGATGTTGAGCAGATAGATGATGCACCGGAACAATTGAAATATTTGAATGAGGTGACAACCTTGAATTAATTCAAACACAGACGAGTCTCCTGAGATGTCTTAAACACACCGGAATGATAAACTGACGAGAGGCGAACGAGCAGGGAAAACACTTGAGCCGAGGGAAAGAATATGATCAACAGCGAATACTTGAATTTGTTCCACCGGAAAAAGAAAGGGATGAAAAATGATGAACAAGACGAGAATTCACCGGTTGAATTAATTTACGAAAGACTGAAGAGGCTCCACACGAATGAAATTGATTGTCGATACAGACTCAAGCTCCGGGAAGAAGAGGGTGGGAGGGCGGGAAAAACAAAGACAACTTGGAAGGGGAAACGACGAATAACTTGAAGAGAAAATACCGGTTGAAATCATTGAGGAAAGAAGGCAAAGACTTCGCACGAGTAGGATGGATACTCGATTACGGACTCCGGTTCCGAGAAGAAGAACAGGGAGGGCGGGTGGGAAAAGAAAATAACTGAGGGTTGAACTCAAAGATGAAGAGGCTCAAGTCAACTTGACGAGAAATGCACCGGATGAAAAGAGCTGAGGAACAACGATCAGAAAACCAACTGCGTGATCCTAAAGAAAAATTTGAAGGGGAAGAGAAGTAATTCAAAACACCTACGTCAAGATTCTTGACCAGAGCGACGAAGGGGCAGAGGAGTAAAAATAATTCCTACTCTCCGATATAACTAGACTCCGAAAATAGTTTTCTTCTAGACTCAACAACAGCCAAACTACACGATCAAACAAGGGGGCTCCTAAGGTCGGTCAAGGCTCTGATACCAACTTGTCACGCCCAATATGCGACCCTATCCAAAAGGAACTCGAAGGTCCCACCAAGGATAGACCCGCATATTGAAACGCTTTTACAAGGTGGATATCATTACATCAACATTACATAATAGATGGGGATACATACATAAGGCATACAATGCCACACGAATACAACATCACAATACATGAGAGCATCATCCGACTACGGATGAAACACAAACAGAAACTCAAACGACATCCACCCTGCTAGCCCAGGCTGCCGACCTGGAACCTATCCCCTGATCGAAGAAGCAGAAGAAGAACTCAACGCAAGCAAGCATCGCTCTCGCGTCATGACCATCGCATAACCTGTACCTGCAATTGTTGTTGTAGTAATCTGTGAGCCACGAGGACTCAGCAATCCCATTACCATGGGTATCAAGAGTAGCAAAGCTTAAAGGGAAAAGGAAGGGGTAAAGTGGTGAGGCTGCAGCAGCGACTAAGCATGATATGGTGGCTAACATACGCAAATAAGAGCGAGAAGAGAGAAAGCAGAACGGTCGTGAAGCTAGCAATGATCAAGAAGTGATCCTGAACTCCTACTTACGTCAAACATAACCCAGAAACCGTGTTCACTTCCCGGACTCCATCGAGAAGAGACCATCACGGCTACACACGCGGTTGATGCGTTTTAATTCAGATCTGGTGTCAAGTTATCTACAACCGGACATTAACAAATTCCCATCTGCCTATAACCGCAGGCACGACTTTCGAAAGATTATACCCTGCAGGGGTGTCCCAACTTAGCCCATGACAAGCTCTCGCGATCAACGAAGGAATAGACCTTCTCCCAGGAAGACCCGATCAGACTCGGAATCTCGGTTTACAAGACATTTCGACAATGGTAAAACAAGACCAGCAAGACCGCCCGATGCGCCGACAATCCCGATAGGAGCTGCACATATCTCATTCTCAGTGCAACACCGGATGAGCAATCCGTACAACTAAAACCAGACCTCAAGTTTCCCTGAGGGGGCGCTGCAAAGGGCTCTAGTTCAGACCAACACTTAGACAAGCACTGGCCCGGGGGGGGGCTATAATAAAGATGACCCTCGAGAGCGCGACTCCCAAGGGAAAAAGGGCTAGGTGAGGCAAATGTAAAACCAAGGTTGGGCCTTGCTGGAGGAGTTTTATTCAAAGCAAACTGTCAAGGGGGTCCCATAAATCACCCGACCGCGTAAGGAACGCAAAATCCGGGAACATAACATCGGTATGACAGAAACTAGGGCGGCAAGAGTGGAACAAAACACCAGGCAAAAGGCCGAGTCTTCCACCCTTTACCAAGTATATAGATGCATTAATAATATAAGAGATATTGTGATATCCCAAACATAATCCTATCCACCACGGAGAAATCTTCAACTTCACCTGCAACTAGCAACGCTATAAGAGGGGCTGAGCAAAAGCGGTAACATAGCCAACCAACGGTTTGCATAGGAAAGGTGTCAAAGGTTAGAGGTTCATGGCAATTTGGGATGGCTTGATAAACAGGTGATAGGTAGCGCAGGAAAGCGATAGAACGAAACAACTAGCATAGCAATGATAGTAGTGAGATCCAGGGTAGCGGTCATCTTGCCTGAAATCCCGCTAGGAAGAAGAACGAGTCCATGAAGAAGACGAATGGATGAAGCCACGAAGACGAACCAAGCGTAGACGAACGAATCCTCACGATCGCAACGAAACAGGAACTATCGAAAAGAAGCACACAACATAGTAAACACACCAAACATGAACAAGGCATGATGCACAACAAACATGATGCATGACAAGACTACATGAAGCTACTCATGGCAAGAGATGATGCAAACAAGAGCAACACATCAAGGCAAGTTTAAATGAGGCCGGGAACAACATATAACAATTCCGGTAAGTCCTCATATGCATATTTCGAAATTGGTCCAGATCTAAATAAACCTTATGTTTGAGTTGTTAAACAGCAAGTTAAGATGGACAAGGATGATCTACACGAGATTCTAGTCAAGTTACATATAAAGTTCATTTAATTCGGAGCTACGGCCTAGAAGATATGAGCAAAACAAGTTAAACATGGCATTGATGCAAAATGCACCCAAACATCAAGCAAACACCTCAAAACAAGGATGCAACATGATAATATGAAGCTACATGCAAAATTAAGCAAGTTTCATATAGAGCACACTCAAAACGGAGCAACGGTTCAACACACACACGCTATACAAGTTCTAACAATAATCTGCCAAAAACAGCAACTAGGCATATTGCAAGAACCCAAAACAATCTGCTACAGCATCTCAACATAAAAACAAAAGACATGGACATGATGTACAGGTAAAGCATTACAAAACATGAACACTGAGCTATCTCCAGAAATAACTAGAACATGCTCAAACACACATGGTAAGATTGCAAGGAATAACAATTCAGACTTTGCAGAAATTAACATCAGGTTGCAATGTTTAGAGCTATTAGACAACATGTTACAGGAACTTATCATGGCAAACAAAGGCATGGTATGAATCTACTAAATGCATAGATCAAAAGTCCCTTACCGATCATAAGCCAAAAAGGTCCAGAAAATATGATGGCACCCACGTAAACATAGCAAGTTATATTACAGATTCAAACATGGCAGAAACAGAATTATGAAGGCATGTAGATGAGCTTGTACCACTCACTACAGAGCAATATATAGCATGACAAGGCACCCAACAGTAAGAAGGCATATTTGTGAAGCTAATCATGGCAATAGCAAGGTCATAGGATGCATGGAACACTAGCAAAACACATGGCAACAACTGAACTTAATGTTAACAGGCTGACAACAACATTATGAAGCAACTTTGGAGCAAGATATGAACAATCTACAGCAACCTATAAATGCAACCAGGGGCATGTATGGTTAGAGGATGACATGTATATCAAAACATATTTATAGAACATCTCCAGATTATGCATAGAATGATTAGTGGCAACATGTTTATATAGCATCACGAAATAACAGATTCAGCCTAGCGAAACAGCAACATCATGTACCCTACTTAACAAGCTCGATTCACTCACCACAAGTCATTGCATGACAAGATAAGCATAGCATCATCAAGAAGACATGTTTGTGAAACAAACCAAGTCAAGAACAAATCCATAGCATGCACGGATCAACTATAGCAAGCTTGGCCAAGTTGAATAACATGTAAACAATCTGCCAGGAAACATTTTGAAGCAAAAGTAGAGCACGAAAATGACATGCTAGACTACTCCATAATTGCAACAAAGGGCATGAATGGATAGACAATAACCATATGTTCAAAACACCCTTACTGAAGTATCTCAAAATATGCATGGATTCTATCTGTAGCATCAAGTTTACATGGCATAAAAATAACAGCAGAACAGGGACTAAAATCAGCAACATCACGATGCCTAGTTTGCATGCTTGTGCTAGTCACCATATTGATCACAAAAATACATAGTAGAACCTCTGTAAAGAAGACATGGCATATTTCAAAACACATGTAGACATCAACCTCATAGGATGCACACATCAATCATGACAAAAATGACAAATGAGCTCGTTCTGATAACAGACAGCAGAAAACATTATGAAGCACTCTTACAACGATGATTCAGGCATCTAGATGACCTCAAATGAAAATGATGCAATGGAATGAAATGATGTACTCGTCGAGCCAAACAATTTGACATATTACACGCACGAAACGGAGCTACGGATTCAGAGATACGACGCAACGAACATGGCAAGAAAATATGACAGGAAAAAAAGGACTTGCTCATTTTTCTGGAAAAAAACGGATCGAGCGCAAAATAGCTATTAGACGCACGGGGCGGAGATTAGGCACTGCTCACCATGGGCTTCAGCCCAGGACGGTGAGGGAGGCGGCCTGGCAGGCCGGCTGGAGCTGGGCCGGGGCGCTGGGCCCTGGGGAGGCCGGGCCCATGAGGGGGGGCGCTGAGGCGCACGGGGAGCTGCTCGCTCCCGAGGACATGGCGGCGGCGGCGGCTCGATCCGGCCGGAGCTCGCCGAAGCCAGCGAGGAGGAGGCCATGGGGCGGCGGTCCCGGGCGGATCCGGACGGATCTGGCCCCGGGGAGTCCGTTCCCGGAGGCGGCGGCGGCAAGGGAGCCTCGGGCGGCGACGAAGGCCATGGCGGCGGCGAGATCTGGGCCCGCGCGGGCCCCGGATGGGCTCCGCGGGCCGGCGGCACGGACATGTCCGGTCTAGATCGGACGTGTCCGGCGGGCGAGAGGAGCGGGGCTAGGGTTTCGGGGGAAAATGATCCGCGAAAAAGGAGGGGGAGGACCTATTTATAGGTAGAGGGAGCTAGGAGAGTCCAAATGAGGAGCGGTTTTCGCCCACACGATCGTGATCAAACGACCGATAGCATGGAGGGGAGTTAGATGGGTTTTGGGCCAGTTTGGAAGGGGTGTTGGGCCGCAAAAAGAAAGGGGGGTTTCGGGCTACGCGGTCAACCGTTGGAGTATCAAACGACCTCCAAATGGCACGAAACTTGACAGGCGGTCTACCGGTGCTATACCAAGGCCACTTGGAAAGGCTCGGGACATTCCGAGAATGTTTAACACCCACTCACAACAGGAGACGAAAAGGGGAACGCCGGAGGGCATAGGAGCGCCGGATTGCAAAACGGACAACGGGGAAAAGGCTCGGATGCATGAGACGAACACGTACGCAAAATGAAATGCACATGACGACATGATAAAATGCATCACGCAAGCAAAAGACATGGCAACGACGGCGAATAACTAGCAGACACCTGGCGCATCGGATCCGGGGCGTTACAGACAGAGAGAGCAGGATCATGGTCATTTTGTGGCGAGGGGTCAGTGGGAAAGAGGATCCACAAGCAGAGGGGGTGAGGACAGACATGGTTACAACCCATCCTACCCATCTGAAAGGAGGAGAGGCTACTATGTACGTAAGCCTAGACAGGATCATGAAGACAGAAGGGAGAGGGGAGTCAGCCCCCACAACACACCAAACTCTAGGAAGAGGAGACCGAGACAAGTATGGATGCCAAAAGGAGATGGGAATAAGAGGGAGGGGGAAGAATCCTTTATCCGGGACACTCAATAGAAGACCTCCTCCGTGTTCGACCGTATTGAGGAGCATGAGAAGGTAACGACGGACCCTGCTAAGGAGCGGGGCCGCCGAGAGCAATGATCATCATGGCCTGGAACTGCCGGGGATTGGGGTTGGACTCGGCAGCTGGCGAACTCAGGGACCTGATTAGGTCATACAACCCAGCGGTGGTGTTCTTATCGGAAACCAAAAAGAGGGCGGGAGCGATGGATAGACTCAAGTGGAGTTTGGGGTTTAGCAAAGGTGTAGCGGTGGACTGTAAGGGAAAGAGTGGTGGTCTTGCTCTATGGTGGAGAGACCATGTCGAGGTTACTGTTAGGCCGTCGTGTCAATATTACATCGATGCGGCCATGGTCTGTGGTGGTGTCTCCTTTAGGTTCATTGGAATCTATGGAGAACCGTGCGTTGAGAAAAGATCAAAGACCTGGGAGGTCATGCGTTATCTCTGTGCTCAAGACAACCTCCCATGGATCTGTGCGGGTGATTTCAACGAAGCACTACGCCATGACGAGCAGCAAGGAGGTAACCCGAGGAGTAGGGCGCAAATGGAAATGTTTGAATAATGCCTCACCGACTGCGGTCTGGCAGATCTTGGTTTCTCGGGGTATCCATTCACATGGGATAACAAGCAGGATGCGGATGATAATATACAAGTGCGGCTAGACAGGGCGACATGCAATGCAGACTTTGCCCAAACTTTCCCAGAAACGGAAGTGCTACATGTGATGACAGAAGAGTCAGATCACCAAGCGTTAATTATCAAAGCACTAATGACTGGGGGGCGCCCGAGCGAGAGGCCAGCGCCGGTTTATTTACGAGGCAGCGTGGACGCGACATGATGGCTACAAGGCCATGGTCACCAATGCATGGGGGGAGGCGCATGCAGCCAATCAGAGAGGGGGCCGACTCGCGACAGCATGTAGCACCCTAAAAGCTACGACATCGGCAATGCAGGAATGGAGCCGAAGAGTTTTTGGATCGATCAAAAGGCAAATTTCGCATCTTAAAGCTTAGCTGGTGGAAGCAAAGGAGCGGTCTGCTAGGACGGGTTATTGACAGGAGATCAAGGATATAGAGGACCAGCTTCACGAGCTCTATGAGAGGGAGGAGTTGTACTACAAACAGCGCTCTCATGTGGATTGGCTTCAGGATGGAGATCAGAATACTAAATACTTCCAAAATCGGGCCTCGCACCGGAAGAGGAAGAACACCGTCAAGTCGCTACGACGAGAAGATGGGATGAAGTGTGCAGATGACGTGGGGATGAGAGCGATGGCAGCCCAGTTTTATGCAAATTTATTTGCTTCGGAGGGATCACGGAGTGTGGAAAGGGTGCTACAACACATTGATGCAATGGTCACCGAGGAGATGAATGCAAAACTATGCGCGCCATTCACAGACAAAGAGATCGAGGTGGCCCTGTTCCAAATGGGGCCGTCAAAGGCGCCAGGTCCGGATGGGCTCCATGCCATGTTCTACCAACGCCACTAGGCGCTGGTTAAGGACGAGGTTTGTGGTGCGGTGTGGGAATTCCTGTCAGGGACAGCCACCCCTGATGGTTTTAATGATACGGTGTTAGTTATGATCCCGAAAGTGAAGTCACCAGAGCTAATGTCACAGTTCAGACCCATCAGTTTATGTAACGTACTATATAAGATTGCGGCAAAGGCACTGGCCAATCGTCTCAAAGTGGTTCTTCCGCTTATGATCTCTGAGGAGCAAAGCGCGTTTGTACCGGGAAGGCTCATCACTGATAATGTTCTGGGAATTCCTTGAACAAATGTTGCACAAATTTGGCTTCTCTGATCACTGGACGGAGATGGTTATGAGATGTGTGAAATCTGTAACGTTTTCGGTTAAGCTTAATGGAGACTTGTCTGAACGGTTTTTTCCCTCACGAGGACTGCGACAGGGGGATCCTCTCTCCCCATATCTATTTTTATTCTGTGTGGAGGGTTTCTCCGCCTTGCTAAAGCATGCTCAGGAGGAAAACAATATCAAGGGGGTGTCTTTTGGAGGGGGAGGCCCTACGGTTACCCACCTTCTCTTTGCCGATGACAGCGTGGTCTTCCTGGAGGGCTCAAGAGACAGCTTTGAGACGCTTCGCTCAATTTTGCAGGAATACGAAGTTGCATCGGGCCAAAAGGTGAACTTACAGAAATCAGCAATTTTTTTCGGAAAGGACACTCAGGATGATGTGAAGGACGAGCTCAAGCAAGTGATTGGCATAACGGAGGAAGCACTAAGTGAGCATTATTTGGGACTCCCTACAGTGGTGGGGAGATCAAAAGATGGGTCTTTCAAATATGTCAAGGATAGTGCCAAAGGAAAAGTTTCCGGATGGAAGGGACAAGGCTTATCTAAAAAGGTTAGGGAAGTGTTGGTAAAATCTGGACTCCAATCCACACCGACTTTCACCATGAGCTGCTTTCAACTCACGAAGAAAATGTGCGGGAATCTGTCATCTATCTCTTCAAACTTCTGGTGGGGTGAAGCGGGTGGTCGTAAGAAGGTACATTGGATTGGATGGGAAAAAATGTGTACCCGCAAGCATGAGGGGGGCCTAGGCTTCCGGGATCCGGAGGCTTTCAACCAAGCAATGCTGGCCAAGACAGCCTGGTGCCTGCTACGGACGCCGGACTCGTTGTGTGGAAGGGTACTGAAGGCACGGTATTACCCGGACGGATCAATTCTGAATGCTACGTGCCCCACTGGGGGTTCGTACACCTTTCGAAGCATTTTACATGGCCGAGATCTGCTCAATGACGGGTTGATATGGCGGATCGGTGACAGCTCTAAAATATCTATTCACCATGACAACTGGATTTCGAGGAAAGGCAGCCTGAGGCCACTGGGTCAAGTGTACATCAACGGCATCACCCGGGTGGGGGACCTACTCGAGGATGATGGTATATCATGGGACAGAAACAAACTGTTGGAGATGTTTGCTCCGGATGATGCGTATGAGATATTACAAATCCCGGTGGGAGGGCAAGGTGTACATGACTACTTGGCTTGGAACTACACCAAAAAAACGGCGTTTTCTCTGTCCGCTCGGCGTACCACCTACGGATGAGCCAGAAGAGGGTGAGCTCCGGACGGCCGGAGTCTTCGTCCTCGGTGGCGGATCATAGGGCGTGGATGAATCTTTGGGACACGGTGGCGCCGGGCAAAGTCAAGATCCATATGTGGCGGCTGATTAGAAACGGGTTGGCAGTGGGAGCTGAACTGTTGAGAAGGAAGATTAAGCAGGGCGTCTTGTGCGTCACGTGTGGTAGGGAGGAAACGATCTACCACCGGTTCTGGGGCTGCTATCACTCAGCTAAGTTCTGGAAGATAATGCATTCGGAGTTGGGGGTACCGGTGGCGATCCCGCCGGAGTCAGTCTGCCCTCAGAGTGCGTTGTCGCGGTTGTTACTCACATGGTTCGAGAAGGCGTCAGATGATGAGAGAGCGGTCATGGTACAAGGGACGTATGCACTTTGGCTGGCGAGAAATAATGCACGGGACGGCAAGCGAATTGAAGAAGCGGAAGAGATCGCGCGAAGGGTGTTTCATCTCATGGGCGAGTGGCAGGGCATACATGGTCGTACAAGCAAGCAGACCCAGCCGGTGGTGAAGGCAAGGTGGCAGCCCTCGGAGGAAGGCTGAGTGAAAATTAATGTCGACGGTGCTACAGCGAAGGGGGGCAACGACGGGGGAGCTGGGATGATTTGTAGAAACCATGAAGGTGCTTACTTGGGTGGAGCGTGCCATGTCATCCCACTGGGGAATGACCCAGCGAGGGTTGAGCTCCTCGTATGCAGAAGAGCAGCCCAGTTTGCGAATGAACTGAACATTGCTAGGATCCACATCAATATGGATTGCAAAGCGATTGTAGACAAACTTCAAAATACAGAGAAGGATCTCTCAGAGATGGGGCCGATCGTAGAGGACGTCAAGCAAATATTGGCCTCGAGGGTAAGTTGGAAAATCTCTTGGGCGCGCCGCGAGGCCAATAATGCGGCTCATTGCTTAGCTAAAGAAGCAGTGTCTAATAAATTATGTAAGGTGTGGCTGCATGTGCCCCAGATTTCATTTTGCATATTGTCTCAGACGAGATCCCTGAGTGGGAGGGTTAAATAAAGTTGTGATGAGTGTAAAAAAGAAAGAACGTCTGAATTTTTTTTCTCGAGGGGAGAGAATGTCTGAATTTCAATCACTATCGTCTATGGGTCGTGTGGTTTGGTCGTCACGCCTGCAGTTCATCATCCTGAGCAGTACTAGTATATTTGGCAAATAAAATTGTGACTTCTCTAACATTGGTGTGGTGGGTGGTTCATTCGTGTCTCATCTGCGTCCATTGCTTGATTCCGAAGGAAGATGGGCGGTATCACTGCACGCTCACGTGCCCTGCTTCGCTTAAGTCTCGCTGCGTCCATCTTATCTGTGAAGTATCTGGAAGCAAATGCTGCGCCAAAACCCCGTGGGGATCTGCTTTTGGAGGCTTGTGTAAAGTCATCATGCAAATGCAATGCATGTCGGCAATGCTAGTTGCAGCCGCAAAGATTAGTTTTGAGCGCTACGTAGTTGTTTTGAGCGGACAATATGTCTCTGCGTCGTAGGGTAAAAATACAGTCACAATTGTTGGAGGGATAAAAGGTGGGATTCGCTCGCTTCTTTTTCTGCAACTCTGCTCGTACGTGGTCGCGCGGATAAAATCTGAGTTTGTGAGAATGTCTGAACTTCGGTCGCTGGCTCACGTGAGGGCAGGTCTCTATCGACGAACCGGTGGGCGGTCTTTGTTTTCCACAGGAAAACGTACTCCCTCCTCCGGCCTTCAGCAGTATAGGATTCCCAAATCGTTTCAGATTCTCAACACTTGCTGGCACTGAAAAGAAACAACAATAGTCGCCGCTGCTGGCGACACGGGGAACCCTAACCGCCGCCGCCGCGAGAATCCCCCCTTCCGCTCAACCCCGCGTCGCCACCGCCGGAGGGTCGGCCGGCGAAGCCGCGCGGTGTGGCGCTCCTGTGGCTAGATCTGGTTAGCGGTTGCGGGACGTTGGGGCGCATCGATGGCGATCAAACTGACATCGGATCTTGGCAACTGCGGCCTTGGATGTCATGGGCGTTGGCACAAAAAATACAAATTTATCATCATGATATCTAGTTTTGAACACCTCGACACGAAAAATACAACAATGAAAACGGTTTGTAATTTGATTGTTCAGTTCAAGAGAAAATTTGATTTGGACTTTCTTGGTGATGTAACTTTTTCTCCAAGCGTTTTCTCCTCTCCCTTCCCGGCTTCGCTAGCGAGCCCGTGGATTCGCCTCCTCGCTGCTTGCTGTCCCGATGGCCGGTGACGGGGAGGGGAGTCACGGTGCCTTCGCTCCGGCTGTCAGTATCCTACCAAGCATCCTTCACCTGTTTTGAGGCATAGATCATCAGAAAATCAATGGTTTCAGAGGAACAGAGCTCCATCTTTTGTCAACATCTGTGCCAAACGGCCCTTCCAGAATCGCTGTCCAGGTAACCTCCACCTGAAGCTCATAGGCACCATGAATGCAATCCTTCTCCTCTTAAGGGTACTTCAGAGTGACACAGGTGCACTCACCCTCACCATCACCGGATGTAAAACAAACACTGAGTGCGATTTCTTCATACTCATCAAACAAGGGATTGGGGACATGGACGGCCACCAAACTACGGCTCAACGCGATCGAACCGCCATCTCCGATCAATCTACGGTCGCCCATCGCTCTGTTTTCGTGTTCGTATAGAATGATGTGGCTCTCGGTGTCTCCGGCGGTCCAGGCGGTTATCTTGCCACTGAAAGGGGCGTCGCAGGGTCCATTCACAATACCGATCTTGACGGTGGCTGCCACGGAATATGGAACGGGCGCTGCTACCAGTTCTACGGTGCTCAGCCAGCTAGATAGCAGCTCAGCCTTGGGGCCCTTCTCCAAGGGAACAGGGTAGTGTTCTATCACACCTTTGCTGAAATCCCTGTCGCCGGTGGCTCCGTCGCCATTGATCTTCAGGTTGATCTCGAAGAAGATGGTGTGTGGCACGACGAGCCCTCGGTTTGGGCCTGTCAAAGTTAGCATGTCCTCCTGCACAAGGGTTTAGGAAAGGTAACCAACGTCAAAATGTCTTCAAATAGTTAATTAACGGAAATGTTAACGCCCACACGTGTGGGCGTTAGCCAACTCGCCCACACGTCTCCATCATCGTCCAGCGCCTTTTGCACGAACCTTGGCATAAAAAGGCTGATTTTGTGTGCCACGTAGAACAAATCGTGTGTGTGGCATGTGGGGGGGTTCGTCCACATGCCTGTTTTCTCTCCGCGGCCAACGTTCGCCAGTCGGGGCGTGCGATGGAACTGCTGTCGCGCTCGCACGCCACGCACCACTCCTGTTCCCCATCTCCCACGACTGCCATTCTCCCACTCTCCCACACCCAAGCTGTCATTTGCCATGTTTTTGAAGGGTACATGGCAACTGCCCTATTTGTGATTGTAAGCATATGGCAACTCTCTTTTTACCCGGACATGTTATTGTTGCCACGTCTGTTTTATAGCGTTACATGGTAACTGTCTAGTGTTAGTAGGTGGCAACTCCTAAAGATACCACCGTCACCCACATGCCCGTCTCCTCTCCCACACACCAAAAGCCATCAGTTACCATGTGTTTTTGCAGGATACATGGCAACTCTCTTTTTACCCGCAACATGTTTTTGCCATGTTTTTTAGTGCTACATGGCAACTGTCCAGTGTTAGTAGGTGGCAACTCTTAAAGTTTTCCAAATCATGATAACTGTAGTTGTCTGACATGGCAAAAGCTGTAGTTGCCCAAAAATGGCATCCGGCACTTGACCTAAGATGGCAACTGCAGTTGAGCAACCATGGCAATTGTAGTTGTCCGACATGACAACTGTAGTTCAGCAACATGTCAACTGCAGTTCAGCAACATGGCAACTGAAGAGGGTCCGGACCATGGCAATCACGGCGGGACGCGTGGTTACTGACACACGGGGCGTGTGGCTCGCAAGCGGGGAGGGGCGACGGCCAAGACGGGTCATGCGGGCCGCGTGCTCGCTCGCCCGGACGTGCTTGTGCGGGGCGATCGCGCTGCACCAGACGTGCGGGCTGTAGCTGCGCGCGCCCGGACGCGGTCGTGTGGGCGGGGTTGTCTCCGTGCCACACAGGACGTGCGACACAACCACCCGATACACCACACGTGTGGCAGTTATCGGGTTAATTAAAAGTACTCCCTCCGTTCTAAAATACTTGTCATGGTTTTAGTTCAAAATTTCCGATACGCAAGGTTAACGTGGATATCTTTTGTAGGGTTTATGGAGGAGCAGATAGATACCGGCGACTCAATGAACTGGGGATTATCCCTGTCGCGACGGAACAAGTAGACACATCTGTAGTCGGCATCGTCCCTCGCGAGCACGGTGCCAAACACACTGATCCGGTAGTCCACGTCGGAGTCGGCTACCTTCAGGGAAATGACGTTGACCGATGATTGCACGGCTGAGCTCTGCTGAGAAGAGGCGAGCTCTTGAAGCCACGACCCATGGATAGCCTCGGCTGTAAAAGGATTCGTTCATGTCAGCCAATCAGCTAAACGAGATTGTTAGTTAGTTAGTACGACGGAGGCCAGGGGGCGTTTGGCTACTGCATCTACCCGATGGGAGATGGTAGCTCGGGTTATTTTCAACCGGTTTGGATGGCGGTCATGTAATAGGATAGGTATGTAGTGCTCCTATTTTATTTGCCAGCCGGTTGTGGCTTCTTGATTAGGCTCGCTTGAGCATCATGTTTTCCTTTCGTACTTTCAGATACTGGAGACTTTGAGACTGGTTTCGTTTTTTTAATAATATGAGCCGTATGCATCTTTCTGATGCAGAGGCTGGGGTAACACCCCTTTTCGTAAAAAAGTTAGTTAGTACGAGAACGGTGGTGTACTGACACTCTTGGTCGAGGTCGAAGAAGGCTATGTTGAAGCTGGAGAAGCGGATGCAGACGTCGGCATTGGACTTGGGGTCGTGCTCGGTGAGCTCTCAGCAGCAGACGAGGTGGAGCGCCCGCAGCGCCTTCTCCTCGTCCGTGAGCTCCGGGTCCGGCTCTAGCAGCCTGTAACGCCCCGGATTCGATGCGCCAGGTGTCTGCCAGTTATTCGCCATAGTTGCCATGTCATTTGCTTGCGTGTTGCATTTTATCATGTCATCATGTGCATTTCTTTTTGCATATGTGTTCGTCTCATGCATCCAAGCCTTTTCCCCGTTGTCCGTTTTGCAATCCGGCACTCCTATGTCCTCCGGCGTCCCCCTTTAGTCTCTCGTTGTGAGCGGGTGTTAAACTTTCTCGGAATGGACCGAGTCTTGCCAAGCGGCCTTGGTATAGCACCGGTAGACCGCCTGTCAAGTTTCGTGCCATTTGGAGGTCGTTTGATACTCCAACGGTAAACCGGGTAACCGCAAAGGCCTCTTTTGTGTGCAGCCCAACACCCCTTCCAAAGTGGCCCAAAACCCAGCAAACTCCCCTCCATGCTCTCGGTCGTTCGATCACGATCGCGTGGCCGAAAACCGCTCCTCATTTGGACTCTCCTAGCTTCCAGAAACTATAAATATGCCCTTCCCCCGAAATTCGCGGATCAAATCCCCCCGAAACACTAGCCCCGCTCCTCTCGTCCACCGGACATGTCCGCGCCCCACCGGACATGTCCGCCACCGCCGCCCGCAGCCAACCCGTGCGCGCCACGTCACCTCCCGCGCCCGACCCCGCCTCCGGCCCGCGCGGCCCGCTGCAGGCCCGCGGGGCTCGTGCGCCGCCGCCGCCCGGCCCGCACCGC
>NC_041383.1:131751997-131756098 GCF_002162155.2 Triticum dicoccoides | reverse complement strand
ACTCAGGCGAGCTCCGCCGGAGCTGCGCCGCCCCGCAGCGCCTCGCTGCCTCCCCGTCCCCGCCCCGCCGGCCGCATCCCCGTCCTCTGCTCCGGCGAACCCCGGCCGTCCTCGTCATCCGCGCTATCGATCCAGATCTGAAAAGATGAGGTTGACTTTCCCCTCCCCGAAATTTGCCTAAGTCCAAGATCTGTGTAATTTTTATGCCATGATCATCGCATCGTATCTCTGCATCCGTAGTTCCGTTTCGTGCGTGTAATATGTCAAATTGTTCGTCTCAGCGAGTACTTCATTTCACTCTATTGCATCATGTTCATTTGAGCTCATCTTGATGCCTGAATCATTGTTGCAAGAGTGCTTCGTAATGTTTTCTGCTGTTTCTTAACAGAACGAGCTCATTTGTCATTTTTGCCATGATTGATGTGTGCATCCTATGAGGTTGATGTCTACATGTGTTTTGAACTATGCCATGTCTTCTTTACAAATGTGCTTCCCATGTATTTTTGTGAGCAATGTGGTGACTAGCACAAGCATGCAAACTAGGCATCGTGATATTGCTGATTTTAGTCCCTGTTCTGTTGTTATTTTGATGCCATGTAAACTTGATGCTACAGAGTTATGCATGCATAATTTGAGATACTTCAGTAAGGGTGTTTTGAACATATGGTTGTTCTCTATCCATCCATGCCCCTAGTTGCAATTATGGACTAGTCTAGCATGTCATTTTCGTGCTCTACTTTTGCTTCAAAATGTATCCTGGCAGATTGTTTACATGTTATTCAATTTTCCCAAGGTTGTTGTAGTTGATCCTTGCATGCTATGAACTTGCTCTTGACATGCTTAGCTTCATAAACATTCCTTCTTACTGTTGGTTGCCTTGCCATGCCATGTATTGCTCTGTGGTGAGTGGTACAAGCTCACCAACATGCCTTCATAATTCTGTTTCTGCCATGTTCGAATCTGTAATATAACTTGCCATGTTTGCATGGGTGCCATCATATCTTCTGATCCTTTTTGGCTCATGGTTAGTAAGGGACTCTTGTTCTATGCATTTAGTAGGTTCATGCCATGCTTTTTTTTCCATAATATGTTCCTGTAACATGTTGTTTGATAGCTCTAAACATTGCAACCTGATGTTAATGTCTGCAAAGGCTGAAACTGTTATTATATGCAATCTTGCCATGTGTGTTTGAGCATGTTCTAGTCATTTCTAGAGATAGCTTAGTGTTCATGTTTTGTTATGCTTTACCTGTACATCATGCCCATGCCTTTTGTTTTCATGTTGAGGTCCTGTAGCATATTGTTTTGGTGCTTGCAATATGCCTAGTTGCTGTTTTGGACAGCTTGTCCTTTAAACTTGTTTCATGTGTGTGTGTTGAACCGTTGCTCCGTTTTGAGTGTGCTCTATATGAAACTTGCTTGTTTTTGCATATAGTTTCATATTATCATGTTGCATCCTTGTTTTAAGGTGTTTGCTTGATGTTTGTATGCATTTTGCATCAATGCCATATTTAACTTGTTTTGCTCATATCTTCTAGGTCGTAGCTCCAAATCTAATGAACTTTATATGTAACTTGACTAGAATCTCGTGTAGATCATCTTTGTGCATCTTAATTTGCTTTTTAAAACCTTGAACATAAGATTTATTCAGATCTGGACCATCTTCAAAATTTGCATACGAGGACTTACCGGAATTGTTATATGTTGTTCCCGGCCTCATTTAAACTTGCCTTGATGTGTTGCTCTTGTTTGCGTCATCTCTTGCCATGAGTAGCTTCATGTAGTCTTGTCTTGCATCATGCTTATTTGTGCATCATGTCTTGTTCATGTGTGGTGTGTTTACTATGTTGTGTGCTTCTTCTCGATAGTTCCCGTTTCGTTGCGATCGTGAGGACTAGTTCGTCTACGCTTGGTTCGGCTTCATCCGTTCGTCTTCTTCATGGACTCGTTATTCTTCCTTGCGGGATTTCAGGCAAGATGACCGCTACCCTGGATCTCACTACTATCATTGCTATGCTAGTTGCTTCGTTCTATCGCTATGCTGCGTTACCTATCATTTACTCTTCAAGCCATCCTAAATTGCCATGAACCTCTAACCTTTGATACCTTTCCTATGCAAACCGTTGTTTGGCTATGTTACCGCTTTTGCTCAGCCCTCTTATAGCGTTGCTAGTTGCAGGTGAAGTTGAAGATTGCTCCATGTCGGACAGGATTTTGGTTGGGATATCACAATATCTCTTATATCATTAATGCATCTATATATATACTTGGTAAAGGGTGGAAGACTCGGCCTTTTGCCTGGTGTTTTGTTCCACTCTTGCCGCCCTAGTTTCCGTCATACCGGTGTTATGTTCCCGGATTTTGCGTTCCTTACGCGGTCGGGTGATTTATGGGACCCCCTTGACAGCTCGCTTTGAATAAAACTCCTCCAGCAAGGCCTAATCTTGGTTTTACCATTTGCCTCACCACCACCTATGCTCTTCCCTTGGGTCGGCCAACCCGAGGGTCATCTTTATTTTAGCCCCCCCCCCGGGCCAGTGCTTGTCTAAGTGTTGGTCTGAACCGAGCCGCCTGCGGGGGCCCCCTCGGGGCAACTCGAGGTCTGATTTTACTCGTTGCCTGTCTCATCCGGTGTTGCCCTGAGAACGAGATATGTGCAGCTCATATCGGGATTGTCGGCGCATCGGGCGGCTTTGCTAGTCTTGTTTTACCATTGTCGAAATGTCTTGTAAACCGGGATTCCGAGTCTGATCGGGTCTTCTTGGGAGAAGGTATATCCTTCATTGATCGTGAGAGCTTATCATGGGCTAAGTTGGGACACCCCTGCAGGGTATAATCTTTCGAAAGTCGTGCCTCCGGTTATAGGAAGATGGGAATTTGTTAATGTCCGGTTGTAGATAACTTGACACCAGATCCGAATTAAAACGCATCAACCGTGTGTGTAGCCGTGATGGTCTCTTTTCGGCGGAGCCCGGGAAGTGAACACGGTTTCTGGGTTATGTTTGACGTAAGTAGGAGTTCAGGATCACTTCTTGATCATTGCTAGCTTCACGACCGTTCCTTTTGCTCTCTTCTCGCTCTTATTTGCGTATGTTAGCCACCATATATGCTTAGTCGCTGCTGCAGCCTCACCACTTTACCCCTTCCTTTCCCTTTAAGCTTTTCTAGTCTTGATACCCATGGTAATGGGATTGCTGAGTCCTCGTGGCTCACAGATTACTACAACAACAGTTGCAGGTACAGGTTTCACGATGATCTTGACGCGAGAGCGATGTTTGCTTGTATTGGAGTTCTTCTCCTGCTTCTTCGATCAGGGGATAGGTTCCAGGTCGGCAGCCTGGGATAACAGGGTGGATGTCGTTTGAGTTTCTGTTTATGTTCCATTCATAGTCGGATGATGCTCTTATGTATTGTGATATTGTATTCGTGTGGCATTGTATGCCTTTTGTATGTATCCCTATCTATTATGTAATGTTGATGTAATGATATCCACCTTGAAAAAGCGTTTCAATATGCGGGTCTATCCTTGGTGGGACCTTCGAGTTCCTTTTGGATAGGGTCGCATATTGGGCGTGACAAGTTGGTATCAGAGCCTTGACCGACCCTAGGAGCCCCCTTGATTGATCGTGTAGTTTGGCCATTGTTGAGTCTAGAAGAAAATTGTTTTCGGAGTCTAGTTATATCGGAGAGTAGGAATTCTTTTTACTCCTCAGCCCCTTCGTCGCTCTGGTAAGCAATCTTGACGTAGGTGTTTTGAATTACTCCTCTTCCCCTTCAAATTTTTCTTTAGGATCACGCAGTTGCTTTTCTGATCATTGGTTCTCATCTCTTCTCATCCGGTGCATTTCTCGTCAAGTCGACTCGAGCCTCTTCATCCTTGAGTTCAATCCTCAGTTGTTTTCTTTCCCACCCGCCCACCCTTCTTCTTCTCGGAACTAGAGCCCGTAATCGAGTATCCATCCTACTCGTGCAAAGTCTCTGCTTTCTTTCCTCAATGATTTCAACCGGTGTTTTCTCTTCAAGATATTCGTCGTTTCTCCTTCCAAGTTGATTTTGTTTTCCCGCCCTCCCACCCTTTTCTTCCCGGAGTCTGACTCTCTC
>NC_041383.1:131749339-131751749 GCF_002162155.2 Triticum dicoccoides | reverse complement strand
TCCATCAAATTTCATTCGTGTGGAGCCTCTTCAGTCTTCCCTCAATCATTTCAACTGGTGAATTCTCGTCTCGTTCGTCATTCTTCATCTCTTTTTCTTCTCCGGTGGATTCAATTCCATTTTCGATAGTGATTATATTCTTTCCCTCAGCTCAAGTGCCGTCCCTGCTCGTTCGCCTCTCGCCAATTTATCCTTCCGGAGTGTTCAAGACATCTCATTAGATTCGTCCATGTTCCAATTAATTCGAGGTTGTCACCTCATCCAAATATTTCAACTGTTCCGGTGCATCATTTATCTGTTCAACAATCGTTTCCAACGGTGTTATCTCTTCAGTGGGCCCTAACCCACAGGTCTTTTTCCAGGATCTTACCTGACTCTTCTAATTCCCCCGGAGTTATTCTCAAATTCCTTTTAAGTGTGACGTAAGAATGGATCCCATCACTCACATGCCTTCCCCAAGTTTGCTTTCTATTTCTTTTCATTGTTGGCTCAACCTCTTCGCTTTTCATTCTACCGGAGTATCTCAGTAATTTTGGTGGTGTTTCTCGTCGTCATTCGAAGACCGAAGAAGAGTTTTTCCTCTAAATCTTGTCCGTTCTCCCGAAGTTTCGTGGTTCTAGCTTCATATTATCCTCTCAAATTATTCCATTTGTCAGATATTTCTTTTCTTACCCATCCGGAGTATGTCAGAAGTTTTTTTCCCATTTCTTTTCACCGAAGGCCATCATTTCAGCTACCGTTATCGAAATATCCCGGTGCTTCGCTCAAATGTTCTTTAATCATCTTTTTATCTCTTTGTTCTTTTGCATCTAAATCCCCTCTAACATATTTGTTCATTCTAATTCTTCCCGGTGATTCATTCTTGTTCGTCAGTCATTTTCGAATTCTTACGGCGGTTCATTCAGATTTCTTTCCTTTGGTTATCATTTCAATCCATTCATTCTTTCAATCCTATCGGTGGTTCATTAAGACTTTCTCAAGTTTTGTGCTATGTTTCCCCTTAATCCTTTTTCAACGAGAATAAGTAGTATGCAAAATCCATTGCTTGTCATCAATTTAATTTGATGAAGGAGAAGCATACAATAAATCTTATTCTTATTTCATCCAAGCGAGTAATCCCTTCCTTCAGAGTTTGTTCTTAATGAATAAATTCTAGTTCCAAGTGTTTTCATGTTTTCTTTCCCGGAGTTCAAAGTTTCCTTGGCCATCTCGTCGGAACCCCCATTGGAATCATCGCAAGGCTCATCTTATTCTTATATCCTTCATTCTATCTCATCATCTTTTGTCACCGGAGTTCTTCATGGTGGTTCGTCATGAGTTAATTCATTCGTCAAGAGTTCATCAAGATTTTGTTGGTGGAGTTCAAGTATCTTTCTTCTCGAGCCTCGAAGTGTAATTAATTCTCCGTTTTCTTCTCCGTTCTTTTCGTTCATCTCTTTCAATTCTTCCGGAGGCATTGCGTTGTTAATCTCATCAAGTGTCATCCCATCTTGTGAAGCTCCTGTTCTATTATTTCCTTGTTCAGCCGGAGTGCTGCCTAAATCCTTTCAGTCTTATTCGTTTCTTATCTCGTTCTAACCGGAGTGCTTTCATAGTCTATCTGATTTCGTGAGCTTTCGATTCTCGTCATTCTCGTCGTTCCTCTCTTCTTCTCGAGTGCTCTCGATTCTTTACTTCTTCTCTTGAGTTCTTGTTTCACCTCTTCCTTTTTCTCTTCCGTCTCGGTCCTAAGATCTCTTGTTAGTGGAGGAGTGTTGTAACGCCCCGGATTCGATGCGCCAGGTGTCTGCCAGTTATTCGCCGTAGTTGCCATGTCATTTGCTTGCGTGTTGCATTTTATCATGTCATCATGTGCATTTCTTTTTGCATACGTGTTCGTCTCATGCATCCGAGCATTTTCCCCGTTGTCCGTTTTGCAATCCGGCACTCCTATGTCCTCCGGCGTCCCCCTTTAGTCTCTCGTTGTGAGCGGGTGTTAAACTTTCTCGGAATGGACCGAGTCTTGCCAAGCGGCCTTGGTATAGCACCGGTAGACCGCATGTCAAGTTTCGTGCCATTTGGAGGTCGTTTGATACTCCAACGGTTAACCGGGTAACTGCAAAGGCCTCTTTTGTGTGCAGCCCAACACCCCTTCCAAAGTGGCCCAAAACCCAGCAAACTCCCCTCCATGCTCTCGGTCGTTCGATCATGATCGTGTGGCCGAAAACCGCTCCTCATTTGGACTCTCCTAGCTCCCAGAAACTATAAATATGCCCTCCCCCCGAAATTCGCGGATCAAATCCCCCCGAAACCCTAGCCCCGCTCCTCTCGTCCGCCGGACATGTCCGCGCCCCACCGACATGTCCGCCACCGCCGCCCGCAGCCAACCCGTGCGCGCCACGTCGCCTCCCGCGCCCGACCCCGTCGCCGG
>NC_041383.1:131722669-131748805 GCF_002162155.2 Triticum dicoccoides | reverse complement strand
GATCCGGCCGGATCCGGCCGGGCCAGCTCCTCTCCGCCCCGCCGGCCGCCTCCCCGTCTTCTGCTCCGGCGAACCCCGTCCGTCCTTGTCATCCGCGCCATCGATCCAGATCTGAAAAGATGAGGTTGACTTTCCCCTCCCCGAAATTTGCCCAAGTCCCAGATCTGTGTAATTTTCATGCCATGTCCATCGCATCGTATCTCTGCATCTGTAGTCCCGTTTCGTGCGTGTAATATGTCAAATTGTTCGCCTCAACGAGTACTTCATTTCATTCCATTGCATCATGTTCATTTGAGCTCATCTTGATGCCGGAATCATCATTGTAAGAGTGCTTCATAATGTTTTCTGCTGTTTCTTAACAGAACGAGCTCATTTGTCATTTTTTCCATGATTGATGTGTGCATCCTATGAGGTTGATGTCTACATGTGATTTGAAATATGCCATGTCTTATTTACAGAGGTTCTTCCCATGTATTTTTGTGATCAATGTGGTGACTAGCACAAGCATGCAAACTAGGCATCGTGATGTTGCTGATTTTAGTCCCTGTTCTGCTGTTATTTTGATGCCATGTAAACTTGATGCTACAGAGTTATCCATGCATAATTTGAGATACTTCAGTAAGGGTGTTTTGAACATATGGTTGTTCTCTATCCATCTGTGCCCCTGGTTGCAATTATGGAGTAGTCTAGCATGTCATTTTCGTATTCTATTTTTGCTTCAAAATGTATCCTGGCAGATTGTTTACATGTTATTCAATTTTGCCAAGGTTGTTGTAGTTGATCCTTGCATGCTATGAACTTTCTCTTGCCATGCTTAGCTTCATAAACATTCCTTCTTACTGTTGGTTGCCTTGCCATGCCATGTATTGCTCTGTGGTGAGTGGTACAAGCTCACCAACATGCCTTCATAATTCTGTTTCTGCCATGTTCGAATCTGTAATATAACTTGTCATGTTTACATGGGTGCCATCATATCTTCTGATCCTTTTTGGCTCATGGTAAGTAAGGGACTCTTGTACTATGCATTTAGTAGGTTCATGCCATGCCTTTGTTTGCCATAATATGTTCCTGTAACATGTTGTTTGATAGCTCTAAACATTGCAACCTGATGTTAATTTCTGCAAAGGCTGAAACTATTATTATATGCAATCTTGCCATGTGTGTTTGAGCATGTTGTAGTGATTTCTGGAGATAGATCAGTGTTCATGTTTTGCTATGCTTTACCTATACATCATGCCCATGCCTTTTGTTTTCATGTTGAGGTCCTGTAGCATGTTGTTTTGGTGCTTGCAATATGCCTAGTTGCTGTTTTGGACAGCTTGTCCTTTAAACTTGTTTCATGTGTGTGTGTGTTGAACCGTTGCTCCGTTTTGAGTGTGCTCTATATGAAACTTGCTTGTTTTTGCATATAGTTTCATATTATCATGTTGCATCCTTGTTTTAAGGTGTTTTCTTGATGTTTGTATGCATTTTGCATCAATGCCATGTTTAACTTGTTTTGCTCATATCTTCTAGGCCGTAGCTCCAAATCTAATGAACTTTATATGTAACTTGACTAGAATCTCGTGTAGATCATCTTTGTGCATCTTAACTTGCTGTTTAACAACTTGAACATAAGGTTTATTCAGATCTGGACCATCTTCGAAATTTGCATACGAGGACTTACCGAAATTGTTATATCTTGTTCCCGGCCTCATTTAAACTTGCCTTGATGTGTTGCTCTTGTTTGCGTCATCTCTTGCCATGAGTAGCTTCACGTAGTCTTGTCTTGCATCATGCTTGTTTGTGCATCATGTCTTGTTCATGTGTGGTGTGTTTACTATGTTGTGTGCTTCTTCTCGATAGTTCCCGTTTCGTTGCGATCGTGAGGACTAGTTCGTCTACGCTTGGTTCGGCTTCATCCGTTCGTATTCTTCATGGAATCGTTCTTCTTCCTTGCGGGATTTCAGGCAAGATGACCGCTACCCTGGATCTCACTACTATCATTGCTATGCTAGTTGCTTCGTTCTATCGCTATGTTGCGTTACCTATCATTTACTCTTCAAGCCATCCCAAATTGCCATGAACCTCTAACCTTTGATACCTTTCCTATGCAAACCGTTGTTTGGCTATGTTACCGCTTTTGCTCAGCCCTCTTATAGAGTTGCTAGTTGCAGGCGAAGTTGAAGATTGCTCCATGGCGGACAGGATTTTGGTTGGGATATCACAATATCTCTTATATCATTAATGCATCTATATATATACTTGGTAAAGGGTGGAAGACTCGGCCTTTTGCCTGGTGTTTTGTTCCACTCTTGCCGCCCTAGTTTCCATCATACCGGTGTTATGTTCCCGGATTTTGCGTTCCTTACGCGGTCGGATGATTTATGGGACCCCCTTGACAGTTCGCTTTGAATAAAACTCCTCCAGCAAGGCCCAACCTTGGTTTTACCATTTGCCACACCACCACATATACCCTTCCCTTGGGTCGGCCAACCCGAGGGTCATCCTTATTTTAGCCCCCCCGGGCCAGTGCTAGTCTAAGTGTTGGTCCGAACCGAGCCGCCTGCGGGGCCCCCTCGGGGCAACTCGAGGTCTGGTTTTACTCGTAGTCTGTCTCATCCGGTGTTGCCCTGAGAACGAGATATGTGCAGCTCCTATCAGGATTGTCGGCGCATCGGGCGGCTTTGCTGGTCTTGTTTTACCATTCTTGAAATGTCTTGTAAACCGGGATTCCGAGTCTGATCGGGTCTTCCTGGGAGAAGGTATATCCTTCATTGATCGTGAGAGCTTATCATGGGCTAAGTTGGGACACCCCTGCAGGGTATAATCTTTCAAAAGTCGTGCCTGTGGTTAATGTCCGGTTGTAGATAACTTGACACCAGATCTGAATTAAAACGCATCAACCGTGTGTGTAGCCGTGATGGTCTCTTTTCGGCGGAGTCCGGGAAGTGAACACGGTTTCTGGGTTATGTTTGACGTAAGTAGGAGTTCAGGATCACTTCTTGATCATTGCTAGCTTCACGACCGTTCCTTTTGCTCTCTTCTCGCTCTTATTTGTGTATGTTAGCCACCATATATGCTTAGTCGCTGCTGCAGCCTCACCACTTTACCCCTTCCTTTCCCTTTAAGCTTTGCTAGTCTTGATACCCATGGTAATGGGATTGCTGAGTCCTCGTGGCTCACAGATTACTACAACAACAGTTGCAGGTACAGGTTTCATGATGATCTTGACGTGAGAGCGATGTTTGCTTGTATTGGAGTTCTTCTCCTGCTTCTTCGATCAGGGGATAGGTTCCAGGTCGGCAGCCTGGGATAGCAGGGTGGATGTCGTTTGAGTTTCTGTTTATGTTCCATCCATAGTCGGATGATGCTCTTATGTATTGTGATATTGTATTCGTGTGGCATTGTATGCCTTTTGTATGTATCCCTATCTATTATGTAATGTTGATGTAATGATATCCACCTTGAAAAAGCGTTTCAATATGCGGGTCTATCCTTGGTGGGACCTTCGAGTTCCTTTTGGATAGGGTCGCATATTGGGCGTGACACAGCCGCAGCATCTCCTCCCGTGTCAGCTCCGGCACGCTGCTGTCCGTGTCCGTCGTGTCTGACTCCGTCCCTACCTCCGAGGTGTCTGTGTCCGTCGCCGCCGTGTGAGACTCCGTCTCTGCCGTCGTTATGTCGGTGTCCGTCAGAGACTCTGTCTCCGTCCTCTACGCCTCCGGCTCAGCCATCTCGCTTTCCCACCGAGTAGCGTACCATGTTCTGAGTTCCGACTGGCGCGCCACCGTCGTGTATTTTGGGAGGGCCTGACTCGATGGCCAGGTCGCGTCCTACATATATACCACCAGCCAGGAGGCTTTCACGCTGGTTCCGGTTCTGAGAGGGAGCCCTATATCTGTCTTTGTCGAATCACAGCTCCTGAATCCAAATCCATCCCCAACTAGCATTCCACCCTAGCACCCAGCAAATAACACCACTCTACCCGGGAACAAGCTTGCACACGTAGAATATCTTTCATCTTCTTTGTCGGGGATATACCCCGCGGTATGACCCGGCCGGAAGTATGACCCGGCCAGACATGGCGCTTCACCGATGACCCGCTGGAAGACTGGCGACTCACGGGTCTGGCGGCTCATGGATCAGACGACTCACGAGCTGGCGACTCACGGATGGCCCTAACGGCAAGTCAGATAGAAGACTAGGCCCAAGGCCTAGAAGGCCGGCTCATGTTATGTTGGCCTGTCTTAAGAGGAAAGGGATGATGAATATTTCCTTTACAAGGAAGCAAGACCCGAACTTGTATTCAACTTGTAAGAAAAGATAGACTAGTCCTAGTCCTACTAGGACTCCACATGTAACCCGCCCCTCTAACTTATATAAGGAGGGGCAGGGCTCCCCAAGAGGGGGGAGGCAAGAAACAATCTCTAGGGCTAGACCTAACTAAAGAGAGCCGGCTTACCGGCGACTCCCTTGTGATCATAATGAGACCTAGCCACAAACAGCATGTAGGGTTATTACCGGATGATGTTTCCCGGGGCCCGAAGCTGTCTAAATCCTTGTCTTGTGTTGCGTCTCTCGATTCCGCCCAACCCTTCTCAAGCTACCGCATAAATGCATTGGCCTCGCGACTAAGTCCTCACACTAAGGACATCTGCCGTGACAATTCCACGACAGTTGGCGCCCACCGTGGAGCCTGCGCATGGTGGTGTTGAGTTCTTGAAGGGATCTCTCACAGGAATCAAGAAGCTCGCAACTTCATTAGATGAGGAAAGAGCCGCCAAATTCATTGTTTTATGACCGTGATTAATTTTGGAGCAGCCAGTAGGAGTTTTGAGATTGAAAGAAGCTAGGGTTCCGTGCGCGCCACCGCATGTGACTATTGATTCGTCGGTCCGATTGAAGTTGATTTCCGCTGGAACAGCGGCCGTGTGATCCGGCGAAACCGAGACCGACTCAGAGTTCTTGGCTGTTCTATTGCCGCTTTATACTGGAGAGCCGGCGTGTGTGAAGAAAAATTGCATCGTCGCAGATTAGCTTCTAGTCTCGAGATTGCATGCTACCTTGGTATTGCGGCTACGCAGTGCGCCAAAACATCAAATCAGATCAGCGTACTTCATATTAATGGCTGATTTAGTACCCACATGAAGGAAAACTAGTACTGCTGGTTCCAGACGTGAAGGCAAAGGTGATCCATCAATTGATCCATCAGATTCGGAGGAAGATTTGATCATGGACGCACGATAACTCCGAGCCGTTTCCAATCTCGCGTTCACCAGACCCGCTCCGCTGTCATTGTCCGCCTCGCTCCATCAGTCGCCGTCGACTGAAGGCCGCTGCTGGCTCGTCCCTCCGCTTCAGCCTCTACCGCTGGTGACCCGGCGCTTCATCCTCGGGCTGACCTCGACGCGCCAGCCGTCGAGTCGCCTCCGCCGGGCAACCTTCCTGAGCCGCCACCGCTATCACCGCGGCCCTTGCCGTGCCACATCGAGTCGCCGCCCTCGCGCGCCCAAAGCCGTGCGCACGTGGCGCTGCAAACCCGCGCCGTGAGCCGTTCTGGCCTCGGCCTTGCCTCGCCGAGGTACCTCCCCGCCGACTCCAGGTGACCATCGTCTCTGCGTCAAGCTGCCACGGTCCAAGTCGCCAACGCCTCTCGTCCAGAGCGTCGGGTCACCTCTATTCTAAACCTCCACCGGCGCGCCAAGTGGACGCCGCTGCTTCGCTCCATTTCTGCGGAACCACCGGCGAGTCGCCATTGCCGTTGAGCCGTCCACTATAAGCCGCCGTTTTTGCATTTTGTTCTGGTCTTGAGTCATCTCACTGCGGGTTTTCTCGGCCACGCTCGAGCTCGCGCCCGTGGTTCTAGTCCACGGCGTTGAGCCCTCGACCGCGCCAGGCCAACCCCGCCGCTGCCCCGAGCCACTTTGTCGAGCTGCACGGCGCTTCACGCCTCCGCCGCCGTCTCACCCTTGCGGAGAGCCGACCAGCGCCGACCGGCCTAGAGCCGCTACTGCAAGCCGCCGCGCCAACCGGCCTGGAGTCGCCTCCCATCCGGGTTGCCATCAGACCTCGCCGGCCTCTTCCACGTTCGTCCGTGTTGGGACTCTTCCTGAGTACCCCTGCCCTTGCGGAGTCGTCTGCGCCTGCGAGTCGCCTTTTCTGTTGCGGCAAACTGGAGATAAACTGCAAAAAGCCGAAGGGCCAAAAGATGCTCTTTTCCACAATGAAATCTGATATTTTAAGAAACAGAAGGGTGTACATGCTGGAGAAACAACTTCATCAGTTTAATGATGCCAGGAAGTTTGTAAGTGCTTAAGTTAAATTGCTGCTGATGTGGAGGTTCCTGAATATTTACGTCCACAAACATTCTGCTTCAACTCAATTGACTACTGAAGAAATGCAAGTGTCAGTTTCGGCGGATACACAGAACATTCTCGCTATGGATTTTTTCCTGCTGATGATTTGAGCTCAGGGTTTTTTGGGTGTGTTGAAAGGCCTAGCCTCACTTCTACCTCTGGTCCGCAGGCGCACTGGCTCCATGTCGAAGTAATGGGCCACGGGTAGGCTAACCCGAGCCCCAGAACCTTTCAAAACATCGGGGCAGGCCGCGCCCCTCAAAGCCGAGTCTCAGATAGCGACTCCTAGACAAGCCGAGTCTCAGATGGCGACTCCCAGATGAGCCGAGACTCAGATAGCGACTCTCAGATGAGCCGAGTCTCAGATGGCAACTCTCAGATGAGCCGAGTCTCAGATGACGACTCCTAGATGAGACGAGTCTCAGATGACGACTCCCAGATGAGCCGAGTCTCAGATGATGACTCCCAGAGGAGCCGGCTATGGAGAGTCGGCCCACGACTCCGCACTCGTTGCGATAGGCGAGGCGGGTACGACCACGGCGTGGCCGTCACCTCCTGCTTGCGAAGGGCCAGCATGGCGACAGTGAGCCGTACCACCGGAGATCTCCGGCGTGGCCTGGCACTGTTGCCATGCCAGCCCTGACCTCAGCCACAGGGCGCGGCGCACTGTGGCCATGATGGCCTACCTGTACGGCTCAGAGACGGCGGACCCGCCAGTCAGTGAGAACATAGAAGACGGCGGATACGCCCCGAAGGCGGCCCCGTGCGAGTCGGCTCCCCAGAGTCGGCCAGCTTCTCCCACGGGTCCCACGCGCCATTAACCAGACAAGACGGGGAGTAACGACAGTGATCGCCCGATAGACGGCGGCACTGTTGCCACGACCCAATGACCAAGCCTGCGTCATCAGAAGCACGGCTACAGTGCCGGACTCGCCGGCGGGGCCCGCAAGTCGGCGGGCCCCAGCAGTCGGCGGAGAAGACGGCGACCTGTGAGACAGACGGCTGGGACCCGCGCCCAGCCGGATTACCATTGTACCCCCGGGGGGTAGGCCTATATAAACCCCCCGGGGCACCCATGCAAAGGGTTCGCATCCATTAGCCTTAGACCAGATCACATAGGAGGAAGAGAGCTAGGCTTGCCCCCTTCTACCTCCTGAATACAGCTCTAGGAGCAACCTTGTAGTCACTACGCCTTAGTGATCATGCGGAGACCCCACAGAGCAGCAGTAGGGGTGTTATCTCCCCGGAGAGCCCAGAAGCTGGGTAAGATTCGCCGGCGTGCATGCCTTCGCCTAATCCCGCTTCCTGGCACCAGCGATGTTCTACTCGCTCCCACCATGATAAGCCATCCTTTGGCATATGTCGCACCCAACCCCCGACATTTGGCGCCCACCGTGGGGCGAGGTGCACTGTCGTCCGGAGACCTGCTTTGGACGGGAACCCTTTACCTTCCCCGCGAGCGTAGCCAGCCCGGCACGCCCGATGGCGCTTGCCCCGACGCGCTGCAAAGCGTTGACGACGCCTGCGCCGCGAGCTGCCTCGCCCACCTTCTCGGCGAGGTTAGCATCTCCGACGAGCCTGCATCCGATGCGGGCACGGGCGGCCCCGAAAGCCTCCTCGCGGGCCTCCTCGACCATCTCCACGTCGTCGGCGAGCCTGCCGTGGACTTGGAGTCCGTAGGCTCCACCGACCCGATGCTGGTCGACTCCGACAGCGTGTCGCTCGACACGTTCCCCTCCAATGTGGTGATCTACGACGAGCCGCTCCCTTGCGAGGAGAGCGGCGGAAGCGCCATCACGGAAGTGCTTGTCATTAGCCATGGCGAGCACTCAGGTGAAGGAGCTCATGACCCACTCGACGCGGCTCTGCGAGACCTGACGGCGCCCATTTTGGAGGACGCCAACGCTGAGACACTGGAGGCACGCCGCCTTCAGCTCGTCGAAGGCGCGAAGAAGCTGGCAAGCATGCGACGCTTGTCGGAGGCCTACCAACGTGAGATGGATCGCACTGTGGGCGGCTCGCCAGCGCCGACTGGGCCTAGCCGCCTAGGCGCGGTCCGACAACGCGGCGCGGCCATCGCCAACCTGTTTGGGGCCGATCGCCCCGTATATGCCACGCCCGCGGAGAACATCCGCGCCGCCCAGGCGGCAGCAGACGAACTAGACAACTTCGAAGGCGAAGAGCGCCGCTTGATGACCGAGCGAGTCCAGCGACTCCTCAAAGCGCCTGCCGCATAGAACGAAGCCGGCTGCCGCACGGAGGCGCCGCAACGACAAAATGACGACCTACCTCCCCACCGAGATCAAGGCGCGACGTCTCGGACGCCGACTGGCGGAGTCCGCGGAAGAAGAGAGAAGGATCCGGCTGTCAGCCACAGTCGGACTCGCATCACCATCGAGCGCGACCAAGACGGCCGCCCAAGAGCAGTGGAACAACAGGGTGACTACCTGCCTCCCCCACCACGAAGAGAAAAACGAGTCTCCCCGCCACCCGTTGAGCATCCGACTCTCGGTGACCGCCTCGGCCATCGAGAGGGAGTCGGAGAGAATGACGCCCGCCTCCGGATCGACCGACTCCACCGATCCCTGGCACTGGAAGAAGAAGATGAGCTGGGCCCGCCCTACTTCGGGCCCCGCATTCGAGACGAGCCCTTTCCCAAAGGGTTCACACTCCCCCGAGACACGCCCAAATACACCGGCTCCGTGAAGCCGGAAGATTGGCTAGTTGACTACTCCACGGCCGTCAACATAGCGAACGGCGACAAGCGCGTCACCGTGAAGTACGTTCCGCTCATGCTCCAGGGCACGGCCCGGACATGGTTGAACAGTTTGAAGCCCCGCAGCATCAACAGTTGGGTCGACTTCACCGAGGCTTTCATCCGCAACTCCACAAGTACGTACAAGCGACCCCCCAAGCCGCGCCAGCTCTCCTTGTGCATGCAAGGCCAAGACGAGTCGACTCGCGACTACCTCACGCGATGGGGCGAGCTTCGGAACTCCTGCGAGGGCGTGCACGAGGTGCAGGCTATCGAGTACTTCACCGCCGGGTGCAGAGAAGGCACCCTCCTCAAGCACAGGCTCCTCTGCGACGAGCCAGAGACCCTCGACAAGTTGCTGGTCATAGCAGACAAGTATGCTACAGCCGACTCCTCCATGAAGACAAAGATCCAAGTTAGTGCGACTGGCAAAGTGGCCCCTCAAGCTCCCAGAACTCCGGCTGGAGATACCAGTCTGTGACAGCAGCATAATGATCACAAGCGCAAGGCCCCGCAGCCGACTTCCAGCAGTCGGCAGGTTGCGACAGTCGAAGACCAACATCCTGAGGGGCAGCCTCCGGCGAAGCGGCAGAAATGCGGCAAGTCCAACTGGTTGCCGGCCTTCTCTTACGAGTAGACTTTGGATGGTTCTTGCAAGTTCCACAGCGGCGCGAAGCCGTCAAACCATACCACCCGGAAATGCCACTGGCTCACTAGAATCGCCAAGGGAGATGGCCTCCTTCCTCCTTCGCCTGCTGGGCCGCCGCCTCCACGGCCGCCCCAGAAGCCGGCGGCCAGGCCAGTCGGCGCCGTACAAGATGAATACCCCAAAGAACATGGAGCTTATGTGGTGTTCACCAGTATGGCTGATGATCGACGCAACAGACGGTTGCAGCAGCAAGAAGTAAATGCAGTAGCATCAGATACTCTGGAGTTTATGCATTGGTCCGAGAAGCCTATCAGTTGGAGCAGAGCTGATCACCCAGAGGTGATGCCGAATCCGGGCTCCTATGCCTTGGTTCTGAGTGCTACCTTGGCCACTGATAGGCGGGCCGCTCGCTTCTCGCGAGTGTTGATAGACAGAGGCAGCAGCATCAACATCCTGTACAAGGATACCATGGAGAAACTAGGAATCAAGCAGAAGCAGCTTCAAAGCAGCCGAACTGTTTTCCACGGCATTGTACCTGGCCTTTCTTGCTCCCCAATTGGCAAGATTCAGATAGATGTCCTCTTCGGAGACAAAGATCATTTTCGCCGAGAGCCAGTTTGGTTTGAAGTGGTGGACCTTGAAAGCCCATACCAAGCATTGCTTGGCCGCCCTGCTTTGGCCAAGTTCATGGCGGTCCCCCACTACGCTTACCTCAAGATGAAGATGCCAAGTTCAAAGGGAATTCTGACCGTGGCCGGCGACTACAGGAAGTCGTCCGCCTGCGCGGCCGAGAGTAGTCGGCTGGCCGAGTCCCTGGTAATCGCAGCTGAGAGGTGGCTCCTTGATCGGGTTGTGGCAATGGCCGGCAAGCAGCCAGAGATGTCGCCCGACCCCAAGGAGTTGGAAGCTGAGGGTTCGTTCAAGCCGGCTAAAGAAACAAAGAGGATACCTTTGGACCCGGAGCACCCGGAGAGGCACGCTGTTATAGGTGCAAACCTAGACAGCAAATAGGAAGGCGAGCTCGTCGATTTCCTCTGTGAGAATCGAGACATCTTTGCATGGTCCCGTAAAGACATGCCGGGTGTACCGACGGAATTCGCCGAGCACAAGTTACATGTCCGATCTGATGTGAAGCCCATCAGGCAGCCCTTGTGCCGCCTGTCAGAAGAGAAAAGAAGAGTTGTTGGAGAAGAGATAGCCCGACTCCTAGCGGCCGGCTTCATTATGGAGGTGTTCTTTCCAGAATAGCTGGCGAACCCGGTCCTAGTGTTGAAGAAGAACAAGCAGTGGCGGATGTGTATCGACTACACCAGCCTCAACAAAGCTTGCCCCAAAGATCCATTTGCTCTGCCAAGAATTGACCAGGTGATAGACTCCACAGCCGGATGCGAGCTGTTGAGCTTCTTAGATGCATATTCAGGATATCACCAGATCAAGCTGAACCCGGTAGACAGACTGAAGACTGCCTTCATCACGCCGTTTGGAGCCTTCTGCTACCTGACTATGACGTTCGGCTTGAGGAATGCCGGCGCCACCTTTCAGCGTTGCATGCAGAAGTGTCTCCTCAAGCAACTCGGCAGAAATGCCCACGTCTACGTGGATGATGTGGTGGCCCGTTTCTGCGCAACACAGGGCATCCGACTAGACTTAGCGTCTGTCGCCCATCCGCAGTCAAACGGCCAGGTAGAGCAAGCAAACGGCCTCATCCTATCCAGCATCAAGCCCCGCCTGGTTGAACCACTGGAGCGTTCGGCCGGCTATTGGCTTGAGGAGCTGCCAGCCGTCCTCTGGAGTCTGCGCATGACTCCAAACAAGTCAACCGGCTTCACGCCTTTCTTCCTCGTCTACGGTGCTGAAGCCGTCATCCCGACGGACATAGAATTCGACTCCCCGCGAGTCACCATGTACACCGAGGAGGAACCAGAAGAAGCACGTCAAGACGGCGTCGATCTGCTGGAAGAGGGCCGGCTGTTGGCACTCAGTCGGTCCGGTATCTACTAGCAGAGCCTGCACCGATACTACAACAGGAAGGTCAAGCCAAGATCTTTCCAAGAGGGCGACCTTGTGCTCCGACGGATCCAGCGGACAGCCGGCCAGCACAAGCTGTGAGCACCTTGGGAAGGCCCCTTTATTGTCAGCAAGGTGTTGGGCAATGACTCCTACTACCTGATCGATGCTCAGAAGCCCCGAGCTCGCAAGAGAGATGACTCCGGCAAAGAGTCGGAATGACCATGGAATGCAAACCTCCTTCAAAGATTTTACAGTTGATTCAGTATGTATCACGCCACCCCTTTGTATTAAAGTACCGAGACTTCGCCCCCCCGAGACGAGCTCGGGGACTGCCCCTTTTGATTATCTGTATGATAAGAATTATGCCTTCAAGTATGCTACTTCTTGCTATGCCGCTTGGCGCCGGGCTCGACTAGTCGGCCCGGGGACTCGCCGTCTGGCGCTATGAAATGTTTCCTGAAGTCGGACAAGTAGTGTGCGGCGCCTAAGCCGTCTCCTGCCAGAAGCTGCAGCTCGCAGAGCGACTGATTGGTTGGCATGAGTAAGGATGAATGGGCGTCCACATGAAAAAATGGCTAAGGACCTAAAACATCAACATAGCCTAAGCCGGCTTCCAGCCCCCTTTTACAAGCCGACTCACGAATATTCGGCTTGCTGCTTTCTATCCAACTTGTTAAATACACTCCAAAGAAAGGCAAGTACTTGCTTTCCCCAAAGTAGCCAGGCATTTGGCCCAGCGGCAGTCCGCAGAGTGGTTAGCCGGCTGGCAAAGCGGCAACAAGGGGAAGACGGCAAAGGAAAAAGCCAAAGGAGCAATGAGCAAGGAAAGATAGAACTCGGATTAATATTTACATAAGCATAGGCCCATTGGCCGAATCTTCAGACAGAAGTTTAAAATACACCCCGAGGGTGGAATTGTGCAAATTAACAAGTTCATCAAAGACTTTCTAGAACAGATAAATAAAGCCAGAAGGCAGCCTAAGAAGTAGCAGACGGGTTCGGAGGGGGTCGGAGGAGACGGCGGTGTCAGGCGCCGGGGGAGTCGGCTGGGCAGTCTCGGCTTGATCGCTGCCAGCGGCAGTCAGCCCGGTCAGACGCGGCTCGTTGCTAGAGGCGCGGTCGAGCTGAGGCTGGTCGCCCGCTCTGCCCTCTGGCACCTCCATCTCGCCTTCGTCTTCCGCCTCGCCTTCTTCCTCGGTGCTGGAGTCAATCACCTCCGCCAAGTCCTCGCCATATTCCGGGTTCATCCAGAACCACTCTGGCGGCACCTCCTCGCCGCCTTCAGCCCGCTCGGGGACGAAGACACTGGTGTCCGTGTACTCGGCGATGGCCGCCGCACGCTCGACAAGGGCGCCCTCCACAGCCTCCAGCTCAGCCTGGGCCACTGACCGGAACGCGGCCAGACGGTCCAGGTCCAGCCCCGGATACCATGCCTTGACGAATTCCAAGGCCCGGCGCGCTCCGGCCTAGGACGAGGAACCCTTTCAGGCCTCAAGACGGCCGGCTGCGACCTCTAGCCAGTCGGCAGTCCGGCTGGCGGTGCACAGAGCCGGCATGTCTGGCCACAGGGCGGCAACTGCCTGGGCGCCGGCACGCTGAAGCCGGCGCATCCGCCGGTGGGCCGGACGAAGACGGGCCTCGATGCTCAGAAGCTGCTCATCAACGGTCAGGGGAGCGTTGGCGGCAATCTCCTCGCCGTTTGCCCTTCGCGCCTCACGATCAGCCTCGATGGCCAGAGGGACTGCCTACGAATGGCCAGGGACGAAGTCTGCCAAGACAAAAAAGAAGCAAGTCGAAAAATCAGAAGTCAGCCTGACACATAGTCGGAAACTCAAAGAAAGAAAGCTCACCATCGACGATATCCTCAATCTCGTGGAAGCCGGAGGTCAGCATCGCCTCCTTGTCGGTCCAGGAGGAGCGCTCGCTCTCGAACTCGGCCAAAAGAGCAGCCTCCTTCTTCTCGGCCTCGTCCTGCGTCTTCTTGAGCAGCTCCTTCTGCTCGGCCAGCTGCGCAGTAAACAGATCGTGCTCCATAGCGAGCTTGCTGCACTCCTCCCCCTTGACGCGCAAAGCGGTGTTAACTTCACCCAGCTACTCCTGAAGAGTAGCGTTGGCCCCTGAAGAACGAAAAAAAAGAGACAAATAAGTCGTCAGCAAAGAAGATCGTCGGGAAGATCCGGCCCGACTACTCAGCAGTCAGCCCGAATCTCGGGGACTACAGCCCGCGGGTGCGCCAGCGCGCCCCCGCGAAGAAAGAAGAACAAGAAAGGAGACGTCGAAGTCGTCAAGAAGAAAGATCGCCGGGAAGATCCGGCCCGACCGCTCAACAGTCGGCCCGAATCTCGGGGACTACAGCCCGCGGGTGCGCCAGCGCGCCCCCGCGAAGAAGAGGAAAAGAGCTTACTCCGGCTTTCCGTCAAGTCGGCAGTACGCTTGCTCAACTCCTCAACATTGCGGTTGAAGGCAATGGCGCGGAGGTTGTGATACTCCTGCAAACAACGATTTCAGACAAAATAAGTACTTGGAACTCGCCAGAGGGAGTTCATAGCCGCCTGGTCAGCAGCCGGCCCGAAACTCGGGGACTACACCCAGTGGGTGCGCTGGCGCGCCCCCACAAAGAAGAGCAAGAAAAACAAGAATCAAAGAGAAAAACATACCCGGACGGCCGCTCGCGACGCTAGATGCGCCTTGGTGCAGATCTGGAGGGCGTCGCCTTCAGCTCAAAGCTTCGCTTGGACATCCAGAAGCGCCTGGTTCAGCGGGCCCGTGCCACCCCTGCGCACCCATCCAGCGGGCGCGACACTCGTCGCCTCGGCGTCTGGGATGGCCGAGCTGGCGGCTCCGACCTCCAGGGGCCGAGGCGCCGAAGTCACCTTCTCGAGGCGGCGGCGCACTGGCGAGGCAACCTGAAGAAGCAGCCTTGCCTCATCCTCAGTCGGCGGCACCGGCGGGCCTGCCGGCTGTTTGCCGTGGGCTCTCCCAAACGGCGGTGGAGGCGGAAGCGGCGGCACTAGCGTGTCCGACATGGAGGCCTCGCCGCTCTCCTTCTCCACGACGGGATTCTCGGCGCCGGCTTCTCCGGTCTGCCCCGTGAATTCGGGAGGCGGCGGTGCGGAGGACAGTGGGGGGACGAGCATTGCCGATTGGCGACGTGTGCCTCCTTAGCTTGCTGTCTCGCTGCAAGGGCAGCTTCGGCGTCCTCCAACTTCTTCTGGGCGGAGGCAACCGCCTTCTCGGACTCCGCCTTCTCCATGCGGTCGGCCTCCTCCTCGTCGCGCTTCTCCCGCGCGTTTCGCTCCGTCGCCTCCTGGAGGTCGGCGGCAGTGTCGACCCGCCGAGTATTGGCGGACGTCTCTCCCGACCCCATGACGGAGGGGACGGCGACTCTCTCAAGGGAAAGGGGGGCCCTGAAGAAGAACGGGAGGAGTATAAAAGAAGACTCGGACAAGATTCACTGGAGAAAAATAAAGACAAAGCGTAAAAACTTACGCAGAGACTAGCGGAGACCTTCTCACTTCCCTATGGAAGCGGTTGGCCTTCGCGGCCGCCTCCTCCCGCTGGTCGCGGCGGCCGCCCCCTTGAACTTCTTCAACTTACCGCCGGGCGCACTCGTCCCAGCGTGACGCCTCTTCGCGCCGCCTTGGCCGGCCAGGCCGGCGGAGGAGCCTGCGCCCGAGGGGCCGACCCTTAGCAGATGGCGCGGGGCGACTTCCCCTTCGGCGTCATCCTCAGGCCAGTCGGCGAAGGTGGCCGAGAGCCTGAGGCCGCTTCCCGCTCCTCCTCCTCCGCCTTCGGCATCGGCTTCCATCACCGCCGCCCCCAAGTCAGGATCTTCGACGTCGCTCTCCGCATGGTCGGGGACGAACTCGCGGGGCAGTCTCGCGACGCCGGCTGCAGGCTGCATGTGGGGGTTCTAGCTCAGAAGAAACCAATAAAAATCAGAAACCGGATTCGGCTATAAAGAAGACAAAGCAATAAGGATATACGACTTACCACTGGTGGGGGGTTGGCGCGCGAGTACGGCTCCTTGCCGAACTGCCACTCCTCCCCGAACTCGCAGTTCGCGATATGGTTCACCATGTTTGCCACCTCCGCGTGGGGCATCTCCTTGATGCTCATCCGACTCGGGCCTCGGAGGCCGCTCATCTGACAGATCAGGTGAGGCCGGCCTTGGAGCGGGAGGACTCGGCGCGCCACGAAGGCGGCCAACAAGTCGGCCCCGACGAGGCCCTCCGACTGCGTCAAGACTCGGAGTCGCGCTACGGCGGCGGCTCCGGCGGGAGTCAACGTCTTGACTCGATGAGACCAGCTGGGGAGCCTCCCAGCTGGGGGCCGGCTTCATAAGGCGGCAGATTAACCCAGTCGCCGTCGGAGGCGAGGTTCTTCACGTAGAAGTACGAGCGCTGCCACATCTTCACCGACTTGATCAGCGAGATGGAAGGGAAGGGGTTGTCGTCCGTCGAGCGCCGCATCGCGATGTAGGCACCGCACTGAGCTGGCACGCCGGCGACGTGCGTGCCGAGCTTAGATGAGAAAAATTCTCCCCACAGCTTGATGGTGGGGAGAACGCCGAGGAAACCTTCGCACAGAGTGGCGAAGGCGGACAACAGCACCACCGTATTCAGGGTGAGGTGGTGCAGCTGGAGGCCGTGAAACTCCAAGAAGGAGTGGAAGAAGCCGCTCGCCGGCAGCCCCAGGCCGCGCATGAGGTGCGAGCGGAAGATGACCCGCTCGCCCTCCTCCGGCGCCGGCGATATCTCCCTCGCCGGCGCGGTGCGGGCTCGCACGAGGTGTGCTCCGGGGAGGCGGCGCGTCTTGCGGAGGAATTCAATGAGGTCGTCGTCGACCACTGATCCGTCCCACGCGCCGGAACGCACGGCCGGAACCGCGGCGGCGGAGGAAGAGCTCATCGCTGGCTGATGCGGTGTGGTTCTGCTCGCCGGCGGCAAGAAGGAGAGAGGAAGCAAGAGGAAGCGGGGGTCGGGGGAGATGGGCGCGCGTGCTATGCAGCTCCACTCCCCTCCTACTTATAGCCTTGGAGGCTGAGAAGCCGAGGGGCGGGCGTGGGATTAACTGCGCCCAGAGCCCCACGCCGCCCCACGATTTACCCCACGAAGTTACTGCGCGCAGTAACGACGTGGGTAGCCCAACCGTTCGCTCGGCCGCAGCGGATCCGTTCGCGTGCCGAGGCGCGGTAGTGGCGGGCCCCGCCTGACGGCCCGTCCCGTCGTGCGCGTGGGCCAACAGACTGTCCCCGCCGCGTGGCGCCGCGCGATAGGGCCGCGGCGGGCGGCAGCAGGGAAGCATATCAGGCACGCCGCCTGGTCTCCCGCCATGACTTTCGAGCTCTCTACAGAGCAGGACGGCCCTCTACGAATCCGACTACGGATAGTCGGCCCAGAGGAAGACGGCAAACGAAGCCCAGAGTCCACCACCGGGAGAATGAAACTATTGAGGCCCCCCAGCGAGTAACTCTTGGAGCCTCACCAGCTTTGGGGACTACTGTCGGAGTAATGGGCCACGGGTAGGCTAACCCGAGCCCCAGAACCTTTCAAGACATCGGGGCAAGCCACGCCCCTCAAAGCCGAGTCTGAGATAGCGACTCCCAGACAAGCCGAGTCTCAGATGGCGACTCCTAGATGAGCCGAGTCTCAGATAGCGACTCCCAGATGAGCCGAGTCTCAGATGGCGACTCTCAGATGAGCCGAGTCTCAGATGACGACTCCCAGATGAGCCGAGTCTCAGATGACGACTCCCAAATGAGCCGAGTCTCAGATGACGACTCCCAGAAGAGCCGGCTATGGAGAGTCGGCCCACGACTCCGCACTCGCTGCGATAGGCGAGGCGGGTACGACCACGGCGTGGCCGTCACCTCCTGCTTGTGAAGGGCCAGCATGGCTACAGTGAGCCGTACCGCCGGAGATCTCCGGCGTGGCCCGGCACTGTTGCCATGCCAGCCCTGACCTCAGCCACAGTGCACGGCGCACTGTGGCCATGATGGCCTACCTGTACGGCTCAGAGACGGCAGACCCGCCAGTTAGTGAGAGCATAGAAGACGGCGGATACACCCCGAAGGCGGCCCCGTGGGAGTCGGCTCCCCAGAGTCGGCCAGCCTCTCCCACGGGTCCCACGCGCCATTAACCAGACAAGACGGGGAGTAACGACAGTGATCGCCCGATAGACGGCGGCACTGTTGCCACGACCCAATGACCAAGCATGCGTCATCAGAAGCACGGCTACAGTGCCGGACTCGCCGGCGGGGCCCGCAAGTCGGCGGGCCCCAGCAGTCGGCGGAGTAGACGGCGGCATGTGAGACAGACGGCTGGGACCCGCGCCCAGCTGGATTACCATTGTACCCCCGGGGGGTAGGCCTATATAAACCCCCGGGGCACCCATGCAAAGGGTTCGCATCCATTAGCCTTAGACCAGATCACATAGGAGGAAGAGAGCTAGCCTTGCCCCCTTCTACCTCCTGAATACAGCTCTAGGAGCAACCTTGTAGTCACTACGCCTTAGTGATCATGCGGAGACCCCGCAGAGCAGCAGTAGGGGTGTTATCTCCCCGGAGAGCCCCGAAGCTGGGTAAGATTCGCCGGCGTGCATGCCTTCGCCTAATCCCGTTTCCTGGCACCGGTGACGTTCTACTCGCTCCCACCATGATAAGCCATCCTTTGGCATATGTCGCACCCAACCCCCGACACTCCACGGATGCAATCGGCTGCCACTCTGAGAAGAGAAGAAGAAAGTAAAGAAAGGAAAGACAAGCAGGGCATTGTTGCTACTTTGCCATTTACAACAATAAGGAGATACAATCTGCCCAGAATCACGTCAACAATGCCAGTCAATATAACCAAGCGCTGGGCTGCTGGATGCTATCCATAATACCAACTGTGGATTTATCTGCGTATTGAAACTTTGTCTGCTCCGTCTCTGTCTATCTGACAAAAATAAATGCCAGGTGATATCCATCCAAATTTATTTTATTAAACATATTATTTTCATTAAAAAACAATTACTCTGGTCTGTGGTAAATTTTCGCAGGGCCATTATTCATCACAAAGGTGTCACAAAGGGGCGTGCTCCAATACTATTTTTGCACTAGCGCGTTCGTGCTGTGCTGCTGAACGGACACATGCGCAAGTTGTCGCCCCTGCTACATCAACACACGTGATGGAATAATTGTCTCCGCCCGTCGTTGTTTCACCCGCGTCCGAGCCGGCTTACAACGCCGTGGCCGACTCGCCCGTCCGCTCCGCCTTACAACGACACAGACGACTCGCCCATTCGCCCTTACGGCCGGTTCACGCGTCTGCACCGACTTACAATGCGGAGGACAACTTGCTCGTCCGTACCAGTTTACAATGCCTCGGCCGACTCATCTGTTTACATCCGTGGCCGACTCGCTCGTGATTGGTTTTAACTTCACCATAGTTATCATCAGCTCCGCGGCGGATAATTTCTGGCTTAACATATCAGGTGAAATCCATCCAGTATATTTTTATATTATATATTGCTTTCTTTAAAAGAGCAATTACTCTGGCTTGCAAGTTTTCCAATGCAGGACAGATTGTCCACTGCAAAAAGGGATTATTATATCACTAAGTTATTGGATAATTCATGCCGGTTTATATGACGGTTAAATATGAAGAATCTCGAGTCAATTCCTCGAGTCGTATTGAGACTCGGGGGCTACGATGACATGACTCGGGAACTCCGGGTCATTGGAGGGAAGGATAACCCGGTTCCGGAGGCCACTGCCATATTGATGAAAATTTAAAGGCCGTCAGAAAATTGCCGGTTTAAATTAAAGATTTCGGCTTAAAATCCGGCTCAAGAGACATCTTTCTCCCGCAAAGCTTTGAAGCTCTCAAATCCGGTTCAACATCCGGCTCAAGGTAAATTTGTCTTTTACAAGCTTTGAAACTCTCAACTCCGGTTTAAAGTTCTGGTTCAAAAAGAATTAATCTCTCGCAAGTTCGAGTTCTAAGAAAAATGAAAGGTTGCCAAAAAGAGCCTGCTGCCATGATGCACGGTTCAAACATAGGTATCCTGCCTTACGGCTTATCTTATTATGGTCACTTGGGGGCTTCCTGCTCGTCGAGCATAGCTGTCGGTACCCTCTTGATCGGTGCAATGCTAATATATGGTCACTTGGGGGCTTCCTGTTCAAACATAGGTCGTATTCGAACCAAAGAGAACATAGCTGTCAAAACCCTTTTGATCGGCACACTGCCAAACTCACTAGGGGGCTTCTTGATCGTATCCGAATCATAGTTTAACCTCTTTTGGGTCCAACGTGGGTCGTATTCGAATCAGCGTCGTTAAACAACTCTCAAGGTCATTTGGGGGCTTCCTGTTCAAACATAGGTCGTATTTGAACCAAAGAGAACATAGCTGTCGGTACCCTCTTGATCGGCAATGCCAAAGCCACTGGGGGCTATATGATTGTATTCGAATCTTAGCTCAACCCCTTTGAAACGGTTTTCTGATCGTATATGAATCAGAAGCCTGAAGTTTTTTAAGTCTTTTTTGCGAACAATTTTGGGTTTGACTTGAGACCTTTTTTGGATTATATCTCAAATGTATATAAGTTTTTATGCTTAACCCGGCTTGACTTTTGACTATAAGTCACCAGCTTATGACAATCATCATCTATGTGGAAGCATTGGCTTCTAAAGATTGGGTTATCACCTTTACTGCACAGGTCATGTAAACCGCCAGTACAAATTCAATATCACAGTGGTTATATGTGAGGTATTATAACCTGCCCTGCGGTAAACCGCCAAGGGTTCTTGTGATCTACTTGTGTGCATGGTAAGACTACATTTGGGTGGTTACCCGCCCTGGCTCTTGACGTTAAGTCGCCAGGGCATATGTTGTTTAAACTCTGTGCAGGATTTGCAGAACTATGATTTATATAAATGCTGCAGTCCCAGCTCATCACTAAAATTAGTGTCTCAAAAGGGTTATTAATTATTGATTTTTCTCAAGGGCTATAAGCCACCGGGTTACAAAATTTCCGGCTTACAATGAATGCGCATTAAGTCGTCATCGGCCAAGAGCCGCCGGGTATTTAAACTCCGGATTTACTTGTCAACCGATGAGGTATTCAAATCTTTAATAGCCAAAACTGGCTGGATTTTCATGATGATATTGAATGATTGAGGTTTTCATACCGGATTATATTATTCAAATCTTGAATAGCCAACATGGCTGGATTTCTATTGTGATTATCAATAGCCAATTTTATAGAGGTCTTCAAAGTCGCTTCAGCACAATGGTTATTATTTTATCAATACAATTGAGGGAATAGTCCCGAGTCGCTGCAGGCTAACAATTCGGCACTTGGGGGCTACATTATTTAAATTGAGATTACATCAAATATGCAAGTCCCATGTCACTGCCAGAATGCACCATGGCACTTGGGGGCTAATGTAAAGTCATTTTTTGATCAACTTATTGAAGACTCGGCTCATCTCATTGTAATGAGCCGGCCCTTGGGGGCTACCAATTGCTCTTGTTAAAGCCCCGCGGTGAAGGCTACATCATAAGATGTTATTTTTAATGAAATATATATAAAGCCCCAGCTCAGTATTATCTTGCTGAGCCGGTTCTTGGGGGTTACACGTTGCTACTCAAGTTTACATAATCGTATCTACAAAGTCCCTGCTTATTATTACATAATGACCCGGCCCTTGAGGGCTACACTGGTTAAAATTTTATGAGCATAAGACAATTTACAAGTCCCATGTTGCTGCAAGCATGACAACCCGACACTTGGGGGTTACATGTGTGGAATATTCAGTTTATATGATTGAGATGAATAAAACGGATTTTTTCAAGGTTGCAACATTTATTGGAGCAAGTCTTAAACCATCACTTTGTTCTGCTCAAGACTTGGGGGCTACAGGTAATATGGATATAAGGGAGAAAAATCTTCAAATTATCAGTTTTGAGCAAATCAGCAAGATCAATTACATGACCCGGTGTCAACAACAATTATGACCCGGCATTGTCTGTTTTATAATCCGGCAATTTTGGTGATGATAAACCGGTAAGTGTTACATCTTCAATCCGGTTGAAAGTCAGATGAATATTTTAAGATCAATATTTTTTAAGCCGGTGTTTTGGAGGCCGACTCAAATGAATTACCTCTTACTATATTTTTCTACAAGAAGACCAATGTCAGCAAATTGATTCTGAAGCTGGCCTGTTAACCTGGATTTTTTAAAGAAAGAAGTATCTGGATTTTTTGCATTGACAAAGTTGAAGCATATCTGTTAAAGAAGATTTTTCTATGAGGTTATGGACATATTTATATCAACAAGGAAATGACAAGGACTTAAAGATGTTCAGGTGCCGGCTTACAAGAATATTTAACCCGGAGCACAACCTGTCAAATTTGTTCTTGAGTTATTTGCAGGATCAGTTTAACATGGATAAATCCAAATTAAACTGAGGGCTAATGTCGGGGTTATACCCCGCGGTATGACCCGGCCAGAAGTATGACGCGACCAGACTTGGCGCTTCACCGATGACCCGCTGGAAGACTGGCGACTCACGGGTCTGGCGGCTCATGGATCAGACGACTCACGAGCTGGCGACTCACGGATGGCCCTAACGGCGGGTCAGATAGAAGACTAGGCCCAAGGCCTAGAAGGCCGGCTCATGTTATGTTGGGACGGCTTAAGAGGAAAGGGATGATGAATATTTCCTTTACAAGGAAGCAAGACCCGGACTTGTATTCAATTTGTAAGAAAAGATAGACTAGTCCTAGTCCTACTAGTACTCCACATGTAACCCGCCCCTCTAACTTATATAAGAAGGGGCAGGGCTCCCCAAAAGGGGGAGGCAAGAAACAATCTCTAGGGCTAGACCTAACTAAAGAGAGCTAGCTTACCGGCGACTCCCTCATGATCATAATGAGACCTAGCCACAAACAACATGTAGAGTTATTACCGGATGATGTTTCCCAGGGCCCGAAGCTCTCCAAATCCTTGTCTTGTGTTGCGTCTCTCGATTCCGCCCAACCCTTCTCAAGCTACCGCATAGATGCGTTGGCCTCGCGACTAAGTCCTCACACTAAGGACATCTGCCGTAACAATTTCACGACATTCATCTTTTGCTGCGATAGCAACACGCCGCTCAATGTTCGTCGACACGGATAATCGGCCTGATCAACACATTACTGCTATATAAGCTAACACGTACCAGGCCCATTTCATCAATCTCAGGACAACAGTTTAATCTAACTCCAACAATGATGTCAACATCGAGCACATAGACAGGTTTGCGAGATGAACGCCTCTCTCGAATCCCAAATAGAACTAGTTTTACGAGGTCCAGCTTATCAGAGGCTTCTCTATCTTGCCTCCGCCTCTTTGATTGTCCGGATGAGATGGGAGACACGATACTGGAGCTTCTCGTTCTCCACGGCCAGCTTCCGGTTCTGCAAGGTTCAGTAATTAAGAGGAAACGTGGTTACACTAGGATCAGACAGTGGTATGGTGGTGACGGTTAGTTTCAGGTAAATCAGATACCTGTTCCTTCTCAGCAAGACATTCTTTGGTGGTTGCGTCAAGCTTTGACTCAAGATCTCTCATGGCAGATGAACTTGCCTCAGAGGGGCCATCTAGTGAACAAGGAGGGAATGTGAGGTGTCTCTTTCACGAACATGCTCCTCCTAAATACCCAAACCATATTTAAGATTACCTTTGTTCAGCAGCAGGGCTTCCAGCTTTGCTAACCGTGCCTGCAAAATATGAAGGATTCCGCCATAAATAAGACAGGAAACATTTAGGGGACACATGTGTGGGTGTAGTATGAGTACTCATGTACTCCTATCTATTAAGACATCCGTGCAATAGATCTTAACTAAGCATGATAAGCGTGTCTTCGCATTCCATGTGGATGGTCAAATACATTAACACACTTTGGATTGTTCACCATCAATAAAGAAACAAAACAGGTAGCATCGCTGCAGGATTGCTAAAAATAGTACTACTCCGCTCCATAATATAAAAACGTTTTTGAAGCTAAAACAGTTTGAAAACGTTCTTATATTATGGAACGGAGGGGGTGCTACTTATTCATACAGCATGAGCACAGCCGTTGGTATAGGTAGTAGAGCAACATCCCAAGATTAGTGTAATTAGGCAAGGCCAGCTTTTAAATGTGTGGAACTGCCAAATAAGACCGTGTCTCCTAAAAGAGATTGAAACTTGTATGTTAAAAATGTTCTAGCTTATACGGTATAGCCCGTTTAAAAAAAATTGCGTCTATACCCACCATGTCAAATCAATATGTTAGGACACCAGTGGTCTGATGGATCGTACTCCGTAATTCTGAAGGCAGCTAGACAGGCAACAAATAATATGCATCTAAAATCTGTTGCAGCAGTTGGTTGCTCGCTGACCGACAACGATTTCAATTTGCTCCAAATCAAGCACAACATAACACACACATAAACCGACTCCAGTAAGTTTTCCATTGCTTCCATGTGGCAGATCATTTCCAACGTCAAGTGTCAACAAAACAAACATAACAGGCCTCATTGCTCAAAGAACAGCTAAAACTAGTTACACATGCATCATAGCCAGTGGCAGACGATAGAGCGGCATGACAAGTTGCTTGGGTTAGTCATTTGGAAATACAGTGTCGGTGGAAAGCACAAAGCAGTGAACCTCCATCTGTGAATTTGTGGGATTAGATTATCTGCCCTGTCCTGTAATAACAAGCTAAAATTCAGAGCTTCAAATGTGGCAAAAGTTATACAATCCCTTCCCCAATAATCAGTACGACAAGTGTGTTGATGAGCCGACGCCTTGGCTACAGAAAAGCAAAAGGGACAAGGTTTGGATTCTGGAACATCTGTTTGGGAATTGCATAACTGAAGTTATGTTCCAGCAGCCGGTGGTCTCGCAGACTACAATTCTTGCAGGCAAGTAACAAAGGTAGTCGTCTAGAAGCTGCTGAGGTCGTACTGAGTTGGATCTGCTCGAAATCAAGCCCACCACGCGCGCACAAACCTACACCGCAATGTCCTAATTCGATAATCCATGAACAAATCGATAGCCTTAGCGCACCAGACTTCTAGACTAGGGCTACAGTTCTCGAACGGAGCAGAGATACTCAGGGGGGCAGGGGAGGAGACAGACGGAGCAAACCTCGGCATCGGAAGCTCTCTCCTCGAAGGATTTCAGGGCTTCCGCCGGCCCCGCCGCCATGCTCGCCGCCCGTGCCCTCGGAGTCGGAGGGGAGTTGACAAGTGGGATGAGCTGGATGGGAAGAGGCTTCAGGTTTGTGGCCCAGGATAAGAACAAAGGCCCGTTATTAAGCAAGGACAGCAAGGTTGCAAGCTTAAACGAACCCTTTTTTTCCTTTCTTTTTTAGGCAGGAAATAATAAAAAAAGAATACTCCATATGCGTAGACCACCTAGTGAGGACTATTAGTAATGAAGTGAGCCAAGGCGCACCGCCGTCATCGCCCCTCCCTCATCAGAGCCGGGAAAAATTTGCTGTAGTAGAAAGTCGGGAAGTCGTCGTGGTAAGGCCAAGGACCAACACACCAGAAAATAATCACCGCCAATGAAGCATAGCATACATCGAAAGGATTCAACCAGAGGACACATGAACATAGACGAACAGATCCGAATAGATTCACCAAAAATAGATCCACCAGAGACACACCTCCACACGCCCATCGATGAGTCTAAACGCATCGCTGGAATGGGGCTAGGTAGAAAGAATCTTATTTCATCTTCAGAGAACCGCCGCCGTCACGCCTTCCTGAGCAGGATAGAAACCCTAACAAAACCCAAAGAAACAGCTAAAATCGAAGCTCTCCGCCCAGCAGGGGTCATGATCCCCTAAAGCCATAGGAGGCGAAGCGGACCGGCGGCAGGGGCAGAACCGCAGAAGGCAGAGGAATTCTAAACTTTTTTTACGAGGTGCAGGCAAACTTCTGGATGGAACTAGCAAAGTGCTTCTTTCGTTGCATTTTCCCCAACCTTGCTAAATTTGTGAAGTATGAAAAAAAATTCAGCATTGAATAGTGTCAAATAGTAAACATCACTATCTAAAATTTATGTGTTTATGTTCAACTTTTTTAATACATATTCTACATTTTTTGGTATACATCGGAAACTTTTTTATACACGTTTAACATTTTTTCAAATCTTGATTAACATTTTTTAAATACATTATCAACTTGTTTTTTCATACACATTTTTAATGCATTTTTGTATACATAAAAAATTCATACACATTTAACATTTTACAAATGCTAGATTAACATTTTGAAATGTTTTATGTAGAGTGTTTTTTGTAATATGTATATTTAGAATATTTGGAAGTATAAACAAAAGCAAAAAAAACAAAAACAA